>NC_092757.1:10712357-11014500 GCF_047496795.1 Chiloscyllium punctatum
GCTCTCCGACTGGAGGCTTGTAACACACGAAATGCCTCAAGGGTCAGTGCTGGACCCATTGTTGTTTATTATCTATTTCAATGAGATTCTTCAGAATGTACAAGGCATGATTAGTAAATTTGAAGGTGACACTAAAATTGGTCGTATTGTAAACAGTGAGGAAGGTTATCAGAAATTGCATCAAGATCTTGATCAACTGGAGAAGTGGGCTGAGGAATATGTTTTGCAAACGTAGATCAATGTAGAAGTTTCATGGTGAATGGTAAGGCCTTAAGCAGTGTCGTTGAGCAGAGGGACCATGAAGTTCAGGTCCACCGTTCTCTGAAAGTGGAGTCCCAGGGAGACATAGGCAGTGAAGAAGGCTTTTGGCTAACTGGCAGTCAACGGTCAGGACATGGAGGAGAGAAGTTGGTAAGTTATGTTGCAGTTATACAGGATGTCGGTGAGACTGTACTTGAGGTGTTGTGTTCAGTTTTGGTCACGTTGCGATCAGAAGGATGTTTTTAAATTGAAATGTGTGCAGACGGAATTTACAATGATGTTGCGAGGACTCAATAGTATGAATTATAGGAAGAGGTTGGACAAGTGAGAACTTTTTTTCTTTAGAGCGTAGGAGACTGAGGGGGGATCTTATAGAAGTGTACAAGATTATGAGAGGCATGGATAGGGTGAATGGACTGAACCTTTATTTTCGAGAGATGGGGAATTGAGGACTAGAGAGCATCAATTTAAGGTGAGATGGGAAAGAATAAAAGGGAAACTGATGGAAACTGTTTTACACAGAGAATGGTACACAAACGGAATGAGCTGCCAGCGGAAGTGGTTGAAGCATTTATATTAACAATATTTAAACGGTATTTGGACAAGTACATGGACAGGAAAGGACGACAAGTGACATGTGCTAGGAAAAGAGGTTAATGTGGATGGATATTTGTGTCAGCATGGACCAGTTTGGGCCAAAGGGCCTCTCTCCATGCTGTAGGACTTGATGACTCCATAAATAGAATAGCATTTAGGTCAAACTCTCATTCTTCCTTTGGTCATGAGTTCGAATAATACTTGGACAACGTTCTTTCAAGATAACTTTGTAGAGATTTTCCTTTTCAGTTTGATATCCAACATGTGTGTGTGTTGTGTGTTCTGCAGTATTTTTCAAAGGGAAATACCAATGTACATATTTGCACTATCCACTCGTCATTCTTTTTTCTTTTTTCCATCATAGTTTGAGCAACTCTTTGCTTTGGTCATAGACATGTTGTTTTAACAGAATAAAGAAATCTGTCTGACCTATTCCGAACACTGACCCTGAGACACTCTGAGAACTATATCATTGGTCATATCACCAATCTAGTTAAAATTATTTTTTTGTGGCTATTGGACGAGTGGGACTAGAAAAGGGAACAGCGATCCAAAAACACAAGAAATTATTGACTCAGTCAACCTAATGCCAGTGTAGAGGATATTATTGGAAGGGATTCTGAGGGATAGGATTTAAATGCATTTAGAAAGACGAGGACTTATTAGGAATAGTCAACATGGCTTTGTACAATGGAAATCATGTCTCATTAATGTGATTGGTATTTTGAAAAAGTGACGAAGAGATTGAGGAAGGCACTGTGATATACATTGTTCACGCAGACTTCAGCAAGGCATTTAATAAGGTTCCTCATCGGAGACAGAATACAGAGGTAAGGTCATATGGAATTCAGGAAAGGCGAACCAATTGTATACAAAATTTGATTGAAGGAAACGCGTTGTTTTCGAGACTGTAGGCCTGTGGGCCGGGGTGTGCTGAAAGAATCAGTGCTGAGCTCAGTGCTTTTTATCATGTATACACACAACTTGTATGTGATTACCGGAGGCATGGTTCGTAGGTTTATAGGTAACATTAAAAATAAGTGGGGCAGTGGACAGTGATGATTATTTCAGAGTACAACGGCACCCTTTACAAACTTGTGCTCCATTTGTTGCTAGACCCAGATTCACTGTGAATACAGCCCCCATACCTCACCCAGAGATGCTCACAAAGTCCTCTGGGCTTCTTGACTGCAACATACCATATCAGACCTTCCAGGTGCCTTCCTGTAAGTAATCTTATCTAATCTAATCTAATCAAATTTTCCAGTAACAGAATGTGAGAATTTCAGAAACAAACGCCGGTCGTTCACCTCCCAAGCCTGCCTTGCCTTTCACTAAGAACATGGCTTCATAGCCCTCACCTCTCTGACATATCAAAATCAATTTCCAACATCTATGAGCATTTCCACAGAACACAGAACAAAGAACAGTAGAGCACAGTACGGGACCTTCAGCCCTCAATGTTGTGCCACCCGTTTATCCTACTCGATGATCAGACCATCCTCCATGCTTCCGCTCACTTTCTTCCATGTGCCTATCCAAGAAGCTCTTAAGTTTCCCTCACATAATTGACTCTACTTTCACTGCTGGCAGTGCATTCTACACACCCACCACTCTCTGTCTAAAGAACCTACCTTGGATATCTCTCCTTAACCTTTCTCCAATTACCTTAAAATTATGACCCCTTGTGATAGTTATTTCTGCCCTCGGAAACAGTCGCTAGCAATTCACTCTAACTATGCCTCACATCATCTTGCACACCTCTATCAAATCACCTGTCATCTTTCTTTCCTCCAATGAGAAAAGCCCTCGCTCCCTCAAGCTTTCTTCATAGAACCTTCCCTCCAGTCCGGTGAGCATCTTGGTAAATTTCCTCTGCACTCGGTCTAAAGCTTCCACATCCTTCCTAGAATGGGGTGAGCAGAACTGAACACAATATTCCAAGTGTGGTCCAACCAGGACTCTATAGACCTTCAGCATCACCTCACGGCTCTTAAACTCAAACCCCCCGCTAATGAAAGCCAATACACCATATCCCTTCTTAACCACACCATCAACTTGGGGAGCAAATTGGAGGGATCCGTGGACACGGACCCCAAGGTCGCTCTGTTCCTTCACACTGCTAAGAATCCTGCCTTTAACCATGTATTCTGCATTCACATTCGAGCTTGCAAAGGGATTCACTTCCCACTTTACCAGTGTGAATTCCATCTGCGACTTCTCAGCCCAGCTCTGCATCCTGTCAATGTCCCGTTGCAACCTACAAACGTCCACCACATTCTGTACCACTCCAACAACCTTTGTGTCATTGGCAAACTTGCTAACCCACTATTCCACACCCCCATCCAAGTCATTTATAGAAATAACAAAGGATAGGTGTTCCAGAGCCGATCCCTGCGGAACACCACTGGTCCCTTTCATTGATGTAGCTCCCCTAACTCCCTGTGTAAGAGAATTCCTGACATTCACTACCCTCTGTTTGAAGAAAACATTCTCTGCTTCTCCATCATGACCTATTGATATGAGCAAAAGAGGAAATACAGGGGCTCAGGTAAGAGAGACTGGTCCTGATCTCAAGGCAGTATTTGACTGAGGATGAGATCAAGGAGCCTGAGGAAAATCACACTTAATGAGAATCGATTGTGACCTCTCCACTGTTTGGAGCCATTCACGGCACAAGGGAAGATGATTACCATTGGTGGGCATCAATCATCTCGGCCATGGGGCATCTCTGCAGGAGATCCACAAGGTTGCTCTCTCAGCCCAGGCATCTTCTGTTTGTCAGCGTGGAATCCTGCAGTTTCAGCCCATTGAGTCAAAACTGAGCAGAAGTGGGGATATTCACTGAAGTTTACAAAATGTTTAGAGCAAAATGTCCCTCTTCAGCTCTTGAAGCAGTCTGTGTCCGTGTGCAAATAGACCTGGACAGCATTCAAGATTGTGCTGCTAAAGTCTGGGTAACATTCATGTTACAGCACTGTACATTTCCACAGTAAAACGAGGAGCACATTCAGCACTTCAATCTGGTTTCACAAGAATATGGAGAAGCCATTCAGCCCATCAAAACTGCTGGGCAAAAAGAGGTATAGTCCATTCAGTTACTCCTGCCTATAAAACAGGAAGAGAAGGATTCCCACATCTACGTATATAGGATCAGTAAGAGACCATTTCACTCCCGGAATCATTAAAATGGAACAGGAAGAGTTAATTCAGCTTCTCAAGCCATTAACACAGGAACAGGAAAGGGTCAGAGATGTTCTAATGTTGCAAACACATGGAGCAGGGGCTGCACAGATAGACTGCTCCAAATTGATCCACATGACTTAATTACTTATAGTACATAAGTGTTACTTTAACATGGTTTTTTGGCATTCGAAATGAAGCCAACCTTTTTAAAGTATTCTCCAAATAATTGTCTTCAATCTCCAAGAAGGCAGACCCATGGTCTCCATGGGGTTCAGAAGCTGGTGGGGAATGACTAACTCTTTCATAATAAAGTTATAGTAGCTGCTGACAAGATGGTGCACAAAGTGACATTAAATGCAGTGTCAAACACTAACTGTGCATTCAAGTGTCCCTAGTTCATTCAGAGCATGTAGCTCTCTGTCAATCGACATGGGGCTCTGCAGATGCATGTAAACTCTCGGGAATCAATCATCCAATGAAAAGGATGGAATTTTCACATTATTCAGCTGTTTGGGACATAATGAATGTACGTCCATAATCATCAAGTTTCAGCTTCTTATTTTCTCAGAACCCTACACATTAAACACATAGTCACTGCACTCACTCCTCATGGTCCAAGCATGCCAGGGTTTAGTCTGGTAAAACTCCTTTGCGCTGTCTCTGTGACAAAGAGATCATTACCTATAAAGCAGATAACACAAATACTCTCTCAACAAAACAGAACCAATGGGAAAAATGTTCTAACTCTGGTGCTTCAATCATTTTGCATCAAGAGCCACATATCACTTATCCCTATTCCACCCCTACACACCCATGGATTCTCACATCCCCCACTCACCTGTATTCAATCAAGTCGAGCATCTTCTCAAAACTCAAATAATCCACTCCCAATGGTTCTCATTTGTCGTTGTCACAATGCACAATCTCCACAAAAAGGTTTATCAACCATCATTTCCCTTTCCTGAATCTAGGCCGACTCTACCAAATCGTATCATTATTTTCCAAGTGTCTAGTTGTCACGTTCTTTAGAAAAGGTTCTAATGTTTTTTTTTCTCTCACAGCTAATATCAAGCTATTTAGTTTCCTGTTTTTCTTCTCCGTCCTGTTTTAAATATTTACATTTACAATAGCTGATTTCCAGTCTGCAGGATCCTTTCCAGAATCTAACCAGCTTTGAAGAATAATCAATAATCCTTTCACTAGCTCTGTTTTCATCTCCTCAATACTCTGAGATTTAGCTCATCAGATGCAACATCTTATGAAACTACAGATCAATTAGATTTCCAAAAGGATACCCTTCATTCATTCTAATTTCCTGCATTTCCTCATTTTCACCAGTCCCCCTTCTCGCTAGTATTTTTGGAAGGTAGTTTCTGTAGCTTCCCCTGTGGAGATAGAATCAATGCCTTCCTCTCAGCAGGCAGGTGGCTTCTGTCAGCTTGTGATACGTCGGAGGACTACACTTCAGAGATGGTGGATACCTTTCCCACTCCTGCCTGGAAAGTTCCAGAATTAAAACAATTAAATTCATGTGAGAGCCAGCACAGTCCTGTCCCTGGTGTGAGGCTACAGGTTGTACTGAAGGAGGGACACATCTCAATGAGCACCTCATTTTTGAAACAAACTATTTTCATACTTTACACCTCAATGGGTCCAGCTTAGACAAATGTTCCTGGAAGTCCCAGGAAGGAAAGTGCAGTACTTTGCTCCTCCTTGTTTCCAAAGCTTCACTTCTGTGTAGTCTTCGCTCCATTTGTTTACCATGGACCCAGACACTCTGTCAATGCAGTGTCCAGAGTGCGGTCACCAGACCCTCTGGTCTCCCTGAATGAACTCAGCAGCTGACAAAACAAACCTGAGAACACCATCTACAGAAACTCCACTGACTTTCTAATGACAGCAGCAAGTCAATGTCCCACACACATGGTGCACCCATTCAGTGTTGAAAATGCCTCCCTCTCCTCAGTTTGTCTTCCTGTCTGAGAAAGCTGTTGCATCTCTGCACATTCCCACAGTAACATTTCCTCACTCCAAAGAAGCATTTGACACTAACATTTCCTTCTTCTGTATTTCAGCAACTGTAAGGGCAGCACCAGCATTGCCAATGGAATAGATCATCACACTCAGAGAAGAGAGACGGAGGGAACATAATTCACTTTAATCAGGGATATACCTAAATGGATGTGATATTCGGGAATATGGGAAAGGCAGGAATGTTAAAATAGCTTCCCATTCTATTTTCCTTCCAGTTCATCATCAACTTTTGTTTGCTTTTCCTTTCTCTCTCTAATGGACACTGGAGAATTTTATTTCAGATCTCCATTATCCACAGTTCCTTGGTTTATTTCACCTTTAATGTTGTTGTTTCATGGTATGTCAGCATCACTGGCAAGGGTAGCATGTGTTGTCCATCCTAATTACCCTTGACTGTGAGGCCATTTGTCAAGACCACATGGAGCCAACTATTTTGTTGTGGGTCTGAAGTCGCCCTTAGTCCAGACCGGGCAATAATGTTAAGTTTCTTTACCCAAGGCTATCAGTGAAATATTAAAAGAAATCCTGATTGTTTATGGTTTCCATCAGTGAAATGTCATGCCTTTTTTTGTCATTCTACTTTAAGTTCAGTCATCGGCTGTATAGGATTTCAAACAATGCCTTTAGAGTCATCACCTTTGCCTCTGAATTACACGTCCAGTGACATTATGAATATCATACAGAGAACCTGTTGTGAAGTACCTGTAGTGACGGCAACAAGTTTGTGGTCAAAATATTTGTCACTGATGGAGAGGTCAGAATACAACGGGAGCCATACATTCTGAAGTTAACAAAGGTGTAGATGATGTTTAATTCAGCAAGAGCACTGAGGTAGAGGTGGAGACTGGGGATATTATCGAGGTTGGTGTGGGCAGGTTCGATGACAGAGAGAATGCAGAGACATAAAACAGTTCAGGGCAAAAGTCAGGTTGAGGTTGTGAACACTCATGTTCCTTCCTAGATGGTTATGAGTGAAGAGTCTAAAATTAATTTAAAGGAAGTGGGGATTGTGATTGAACCTGAATAAAGTACTGTACATCTTTGCTAAATATAAATAATAGAATTAGCAATGATCTTCACCATAGTTTATAGAATTGACTGGGATAGATTTACCAGGAACACCAATAATAGCGAGGATGGGGTAGTAACCAGCTTGAATAATCCTCAGTACGGCTTCGATCCACATCTCTAACAACGGCCAATCCTGAGAAAGCCAGTAAGGACCCAAAGATAAACTCCTGTTCATTGTTGGAACATTCCAATCTAATATTCTCAGATTCGGATCCATTGCTGGATCATTACAGTCTATTGTTCTGATTCACTTCCTCTCCCTCTCTCTGGAGCTGCTGATCCCTGTCGTGTTGAGGATGACCTCGCCCCTAATACTACGGGATAACAGGTTCAAAGAAGCCCCTAAACTATGAAAGAGGGAAAATCTCCAGTGACACAGTTAGAGTCATGGCGATTGACATCAATTATAGTCACTGAACAAACAGCTCCAGTTAACCCATTTCACTGCATCCCTTATCTGTCACAAAAATACTTGTTCTGGGTGGGATGCCGACATGATACATCTAATGATACATCTCCAACTGTAAAGTGAGAGGTGACGGAGCGAGATGATGCTTTCTCTTTACAAGCTCGATGATTCTACAGCGTTTTGGCAGGGTAGGAATTGCTGGGCTCCTGAGGCGATGTGTGTCTGATCACCAGGCTTGCTGCATTCTTTGATTTATTTATTTATGTTTAACTTTGACATATATCTTGCCATCATTTAACGGCTTAGTTGGGGTTAGGCATTTTTTGAGAGACACCTACAGTGCTATAGGCGGTGTAGATACAGTCTATTCCTTCTGGGCCTTGCAGCCGCGGCCTGGTCCTTTTTTTAGATTAGATTACTTACAGTGTGGAAACAGGCCCTTCGGCCCAACAAGTCCACACCGCCCCGCCGAAGCGTAACCCACCCATTCCCGTACATTTACCCCTTTACCCAACACTACAGGCAATTTTAGTATGGCCAATTCACCTGACGTGCACATCTTTGGACTGTGGGAGGAAACCGGAGCACCCGGAGGAAACCCACGCAGACACGGGGAGAATGTGCAAACTCCACACAGTCAGTCGCCTGAGTCGGGAATTGAACCCAGGTCTCTGGCGCTGTGAGGCAGCAGTGCTAACCACTGTGCCACCGTGCCGCCCTGTGGAGTGATGGTCAAGCTTTCACAGAACCAACTCTCGTTTTTGTTGTACTTTGTCTACTGTGTTTGAATATATTGTATTTTGCTTAATGCTGAATATTTTGACCAATCGAATTGCACCTGAAACAGAGCACCTCACATTTATCTTTAAAATAAGAAAGTATTCGTATCAAGACTACCTTCATCATATATGTTCAAGGACGTCTGCTCGTGTGCATAGCAAGAAGGACAGATATTCATGTTTTAATTGGATTATTACTTAATGGACAACATGTTGCAGAAACACGGAGTTTAACAGCGGAATGCGCCAAGCTGTGAAAGTGATAATTATATCAGGAATTATCCCAGATATTCAATCCTCCTCATAGATGCAGCCGAGACATATATAAGCCCAGGTGAGATATCTGCTTAGCGTGGAGCACCGTGCAGACCAAGCCTAGTACAACCCAGCAATCTGTCCAAGATGGAATATTGTGCAGACCAGGCTCAGTACAACCCAACAATCTATCCAGGATGGAATACTGCACAGGTCTCACCAGGCCACTAGCTATCTGTCCAACATAGGGACCAACACAGACCACACCGGTGCATTGATTCAGTAACCTAGATGAAACGGTCTGTCCAGCATGGGGTGGTATGCAGCCTACGCCAGTGTCTTGCTTTACACATGCGTCAAGGTTTCTGTTCAGTATTGGTGGCTGTACAGTGAATAGCAGTGAATTGATCTGTAAACCTGGAGAAGTTACCCTCCCAGCATGGAGAGCTGTGTACCCTATCCCGGTGCATTGTTCAGTAACACTGTGTTCGATCCCTGCCCAGCGTGGGGAATCTTGCAGCCCATGCTGGAAGTGACAGGATGTGCAGCTGCCAGGCATTTACAGCTCCATATCTCCATTATACCTTGACGTGGGGTGCTGTGTGCGTGAATATTACTTCCAGAGAGAGAGAGATGGTGGGGAAATCAGTTTAAATAACAACAAACAGAAGAATTTTGGGAAAAAGAGAGAGGGAGATTGAGAGAATATTTCATGGAAGATCACAGGTTTCAGTATGATTATATGGAAATATTTCTACAGTACCCTGCAACATGAGCCAGTATTCTCAGGATTGATGGGTGAATGGGATATTGGTGTGCGTTTAGATGATGGACAGTTTTGGCTGAGCATTTGTTCCGCAGCTCTGTAACTGGGAGTGGGGTCAGCAAAGTCTGACTCATTGGGCTGAACCTAACAAAAATTTATCTTTGTGTGATTGTTATTGAGTGTGACAGAAGTGTTTTCTGAACGAGGTTGAACACGTTTTCTGGTGCTATCATATCGAACTCATCTCATTAACTTCCCAGCCATCCCGTGGTGTCCCTCTTATTTAATGCCAGCCCGATTCTCCAACCCATCATGGCTGGAGGTACTCACCATCGCCCGGGTACCCCTGGATATTCAGTGATCCCTGGCGCTAGTGCCATCTTTGAAAGGCCAATGGGCACACGATTGAGTTTCTCTGTTTGGAGCTTCCCAGCACAGTTTACCCTGAGCATGGCAGATAAGGGGCAATTACACCAAGGTTTGTCGACAGGGACACAGAGGTCCTGGTGGATGGGCTAGTACAGAATAGGATTATTCTCTTCCCAGAGGCGGCCACATCACCATACCCACCGAGCATAGTCCGACCTCACCACCCAGCTCAGTGCAGTTTCTGGGGTCTGAATAAATGTCCAGCAATACAGTACAAGCATCAATAATCTTCCCAACTCTGTCATGGTAAGGGTCACCGTATTCTCTCTACTTCCTCACACTCACTGTATATCTGCTATCACACGTACCCCCGATCAAGTCTCATGCTCCACCACTCTTACTACTGCATGCAAAATCTTCACACACACACACACTCACCTTTGCAATATCCCCACATGTTGATGGAATATTCTGAAGAATGCTGATTTTGGAATGTTCCAGCTAGTGTACCAAATAATTCGCACGTTCTGGAAAATGTCAATGCCCCTGCATGTAACACAGAAGGGGAAGGAGTAAAGGTGTACAGTTTTCAAATCACATACAATTCAACCCATCACGAGGCCATTCAGTCCTTCGAACACATTCTAGTATTTAATAAGGTCAGGGCTGATCTGAATGGTTTTCTCAGCTCAATGTTGCAGGATCTTTCAGTCATTTACCGCCCAACTTCATGTCACTGAGCAGTTGACACTTTGCCACTTTGAGCCCGGTTTTCTTCAAGCCCCTGTTCGAGGACATTTTCCATGGGAACACACTCTCCTAACAATGTATTCCATCAGCTTTAAACCTTTATATAATGGTAAGTATGCTTTACCTAGGCCAATCAAAAACATGCGCTTATTTTATGGTTATCAATATCCAATCACAATTAGTAATTCTGGTTATTTCACTTGTCTCACCTTATTGTATTCAGCCAAAGACAGCTGCTAATCACTTGTCTCATTATAAAATACAATTTCTGGCAGAGAACGTCTTTATCCTCAGTCGTTACCTTGACCATTATCTGAATTGTACTTTTATCCTTGTTATGAAGGATTCTCTTGCACTTTGTCTGTGACTGTTTCTGTCTGTGCCAGTTACACAGTCTCCCAGTCAGTTGGCTGGACTTCTGGTTTGTGATGAAGAGGGAGGCCAACAGCGCAGGTTCAATTCCCCACACTGACAGAGATTATCGTGAAGGGGAAGCTCTCTCACCCTCAACGTATCACCCGATGTGTGGTGACCCTCAGGATAAACCACCACGAGTGGTCTCACTCTCATGGCAGAGCAGCCTCATGGTCCTTTGGAATGCTATTCTATCACTGTTAGCCTTCTAATATGTTTACTAGATTATCATTTCGTTTTCCCAGACGTTCTGGAGCAGTGCCATTTTGTGCCACTGTCAGCATTTCCCCATGCTGCACATTCCTGCCCAATCCCAGATAATCGTTGACTATATTATTACTTATGAACCTTCGGTCTGCGCCTCAAAACTATTCATATCTCTGCTTTGATAGCTCTGTGGGGAAGAGAGTTCCAAAGACTCAACACACTGAGAAAACAAGCATAAAAATCATCTGGGGCGTGTGGTTCTGTTTTGTCTACTTACCCGAAAATAGAGATAATTACTTTAGAAGCGGTTCAGAGATGTTTCACTTCATGTATTCCAAGGTAGAATGCCTTATATTATGGAGACTTTATCAGATTACTCTTATTGAAACGTACAAGACCTCGAGGAGAGTGGATCAGGTAGATACCCACTGGGTATTTTTATGGCCCAAACTTCTTGTCATTGTTATAGAATCTCGACCGTGTGGAAGCAGTACATTCTGTCGATCAAATCCGCACTGACCCAACAACCAGCGTTCCACACAGACATGTCCCCCAACCCTATCCATGTAACCCTGCATTTCCCATAAATAACCCACCTAACTGACACATCCCTGGGCACTAGGGACAATCTAGCATGGCCAATCCACTTTAAGCTGCACAACTTTGGACTGTGGCAGGAAACTGGAACATTGCAAGGAAACCCACATAGATACATTGAGAATGTTCGAACTCCACGTAGAGTATCACCTGACGTTGGAATCGAATCCAGCTCCTTGGTGATGTGAGGTAACAGTGCTGACAACAGATCCACCATGCCGCTCTATTCGTTACTTGTGGCTGACTAAAAGAATCTGCCTGACTTGTTCCTAGGACTGAACCTGACCAAAAGCTGAGAGTTTATCATCGGCCATATCACCAACCTGGTTATATGTAAGATTTGTTGTGAACAGTGAAGGAGTGGGACGCGAAAAAGAAACAGTGACATGCTGCAACCCCATTCAGAACCGGAATGAGGAAACACTCACCAAGTGGGAATACTCTTTTCCATAAGTTTGCGATGGCTGAATCTTTATATTATATCAAGGCTGGCTTTATCTGATTTTCCATACACAGGTGAATCAGGGACAATGGCACTTGGAGAGAAAAGTGTAGCTGGGACCACAATGAGATGAGCCATGTCCTTATTTCCTGGTGGAGTAGTGTCAAAGGGCCGAATGGCTCACTCGTGTCCCGCAGCCCTGTGTTCTTATGTTCCAATCAACCCTTCGGACCTCTACTCAGGGCAGATTGAGGCCACTTCGATGGTTTGGTGTAATTTCAGAAAAGTACTTGGAAAATCCAGGCTGGGTCAAGAAGTGACCCCGTCCCCCCACTCCCTGTCTCCAGGCTTCCCCTCTCTGTAACTTCTGCTGCAAATGTGGGCCATGTTATAGACCCAGATTCAGTGTAAATACAGCTATCTACCACATCCAACGTTAACTCAAACAAACCCTCTGCTCTCCCTGAATGCAGCATCGTACAACACCATTTTCAGGACAATAACCAGTTACTTTCCAAAAGAACGTAAGAAATAGGAACATGAGCAGTCTATTCGGCCCCTCAAGCCTGCACTGTCATTTAACCAGAACACAGCTAATCTGCTTCAGGGCTCAACTTCAATTTCCTGTTACTCCCTAGTATCTCTCACTCGTTGATATGTCAAAACCCAATGCACCCCGTCTGTAAATACATTCAGTGACCCAATTGCCACACTCTATGGGTTGGAGAATTCTAGACATGCACTACCTTCTGAAAGAAGACATTTCTTTGCATGTTTGAAATCGATATCATTTATTCTGCATTTACATTCCTGTGTTCGGGAGTCTGCCCTGAAATGGATCCACATTCTCAAAAGCTACCCTGTCAATCCCCCTTTGTATCTTAGACGTTTCAGTAATATCAACCTCATTCATTTCAACCATAATGAATAATTATCTTACCATTTTAGATGTACTCAATAATTCAACAGGATTATTTCAGCAACCTGCCTAACGAACCAACATACTTACTTGCTGCATCAGCATGCTGACATTATGTTTCAGACATAAGAACAATCCCATCCCTGTGCACTGTTCCTTTTGTGGGAATCCTCTCCATTAAATAAGAACCTGCCTTTTGGTTCTCAGTGTCATCCTCAACCTCGGATGTATATTGCACTCAGCTCCAGCCATCAGGCTATCACTATATGGATTGTAAATAAATGTTGCCATTGGACTGATATTTGTGATACTCCAGAAGATACATTTTACCAGGGAGATCCATTAGCCCTGACTCTCTGATTTCTATGTGTTAACCAACCGCCATCCCATGTTAATATAGTATATGTCATACTGTGAGCTTCTGTCTTATGTAACAATTTGCATTTTGTTATTACTTGTGGAAAATCTCTGGGAAGCCTCGTGTCTGCTAGTCCCCCTTTATCACGCCCGATTGTTACATTCTCAGGGATCTCCAGAAATGCTTTGCATGATTTTGCAGGCAAAATATAGACACCCTTTAAAAAAACCATGCTGACTACGTGTGAAGCTTTTCTAAATATCCTGCGATGCCTTCCTTAATAACATACTCTCGCATATTCCCAGCAATAATGGCGAGGCTAACTCGTTCCTGCTTTCAGTCTCGCTCCTTTCTTGAAGACAGGCGCCACATTGGAGGGTCTCCAGTTTCGCTGGAACACTCCTGTAATCCAGAGAGTTATAGAATATTCACACCAGTCATTCTGTAATCGCTGCTTTTAAAACCAACTATGAATTACTGCTGACCTGCCCTATGCTTCCTCTTATTTGTTTATTTAAAAACCTTGTTCCTTTTGTTAGAGACAGTTCATGAACTTCCCTCCGAGTACCATTTTGATTACATAATTGAAATACTTACAGTGCCTTCTCCTGTGAAGAATGATGCAACATTCTGGTGTAAATGATCTATCTGCTCCCTCTAGGACACCCTCCAAACGTTCTCAATATACCTTCCTGACTTCATTTCTTCCAAAGGTCATACTTTCATCTTGAACTTTCTTTATATACACAGAAGAGCTCGTGCTGCTTGATTTTAGATTTCTTGCCAATTTGCTTATATCATATTTTTTCTTCCTTTTTCCTCGCTTTCTAAATTTATACAGTCACAAACAGAACCTTTGGTCCAACGTGTCCATGCTGACCAGGTTTTCCAAACTAAACTCGTCCCATCTGCTTGCATTTGACCCATATGCTTCTGAACGTTTCCCATTCATATGTTTGTCCAAATGTCTTTGGAATGTTATAGCTGTACTTGCATCTACCACTCTTCCTCTGGCAGCTCATTCCATAAGCACACCACCCTCTGTGTGAAAACATTGCTCCTTCGTCCCTTTTAAATCTTTTCCCTTTCACGTTAAAGCTACGTCCTCAATATTTGGACACTACTATCCTGTCGAAAAGACCTTGGCTAGTCACCCTATCCACGCCTCCCAAGACATTATAAACATCTGGAATGTCACCCCTCAACCTCCTGCACTCCATCTGATACTAGCTTCAAGAACAAGCATTTTAAAATAAGCACGACTATTGTGATACAGTTTTCAAAATGACAGGTAAACAACACTCAGCCCAAACTTCATACTGTGATTTGTTTTTGTCCATGCTACAATACTCAACATGGATTTAGTAAAGGGAGGTCATGCCTGACAAACCTGTTGGAATTTTTTGAAGAGGTAACAAGTAGGTTAGACCAGGGGAACCCAGTGGATGTGGTCTATCTGGACTTTCAAAAGGCCTTTGATAAGGTGCCACACGGGAGACTGCTGAGCAAGGTGAGGGCCCATGGTGTTCGAGGTGAGCTGCTGGGATGGATTGAGGATTGGCTATCTAACATAAGGCAGAGAGTTGGGATAAAAGGTTCTTTTTCAGAATGGCAGCTGGTGACGAGCGGTGTCCCGCAGGGTTCGGTGCTGGGGCCACAGCTGTTCGCATTATATATTAATGATTTGGATGAGGGAACCGGGGGCATTCTAGCGAAGTTTGCCGATGATACAAAGTTAGGTAGACAGGCAGGTAGTACTGAGGAAGTGGGGAGGCTACAGAAGGATCTAGACAGGTTGGGAGAGTGGTCCAGGAAATGGCTGATGGAATTTAACGTGAGCAAGTGCGAGGTCTTGCACTTTGGCAAAAAGAATATAGGAATGGACTACTTTCTAAATGGTGAGAAACTTAATAAAGCCAAAGCACAAAGGGATCTGGGAGTGCTAGTCGAGGATTCTATGAAGGTAAACATGCAGGTTGAGTCTGTGATTAAGAAAGCGAATGCAATGTTGTCTCTTATCTCAAGAGGGTTGGAATATAAAAGCAGAGATGTACTACTAAGACTTTATAAAGCTCTGGTTAGGCCCCATTTGGAGTACTGTGTCCAGTTTTGGTCCCCACACCTCAGGAAGGACATACTGGCACTGGAACGTGTCCAGCGGAGATTCACACGGATGATCCCTGGAATGACAGGTCTAGCATATGAGGAACGGCTGAGGATACTGGGATTGTATTCGTTGGAGTTTAGAAGATTAAGGGGAGATCTAATAGAGACGTACAAAATAATACATGGCTTTGAAAAGGTGGATGCTAGAAAATTGTTTCTGTTAGGCGAGGAGACTAGGACCCGTGGACACAGCCTTAGAATTAGAGGGGGTCATTTCAGAACGGAAATGCGGAGACATTTCTTCAGCCAGAGAGTGGTGGGCCTGTGGAATTCATTGCCACGGAGTGCAGTGGAAGCCGGGACGCTAAATGTCTTCAAGGCCGAGATTGATAGGTTCTTGTTGTCTAGAGGAATTAAGGGCTACGGGGAGAACGCTGGCAAGTGGAGCTGAAATGATTGAATGGCCTTACTTCCACTCCTATGTCTTATGGTCTTATGGTCTTAATACTAAGGCAGTGTGAAACTCTTACTAGTGCCAATAAGATGTCATACCTGAATTCCTTTGTCTAAAGAGGGTGATGATCTCTACAGTGAAATCTTATTTCTGGCTAGATCTATGTTAGAAAAGGCATTCTTATACTACACGGTCAGTGTGCAGTTGCCTTTAGCAGAGTGAGATGAAGGCTGAGTATTCTTTTGGAAATTTGGATCACAGTGTGAATTCAGTGCAAAGGGGAGAGGTGTTTTCAATAAGGTTTATTCCAAGAAGGAAACTTTCCAGAACGAGATGTGAGTGGGAGATGTAAAACAGCATGAATGGAGAGGCCAAGCCACACTGAGACCAGAGGCAAAGTGGCAGCACAAAACGCAGCTTGATGCTACTGCAGAGACGGTAGGCTTGATCAAAGAGCTTCAGGTGAAGTGGGTAGGGATCATAATGTGAGAGAATGTGCTCTGTAATTTGAGAGGGAGAACCTGGCAGCAGGAAGGGGAGACGTGCAGGGAAAGGGTGGAGCAGCAATGGCAGGGAATTCTGAGGGTAATTCAGGAAGCAGAGCTGAATGTCATGCCCAGCATTTGCTCATGGTCCCTGGAATAAACATCCTAAATTTGGCCCTCCACTAACGCTCAACAATAGTACCCTTGACAGCTTTTGTCACCCATGGGTGGTTCATCTTCTTCAATAGAAAAAAATAATTGCTGAGCATTATGGGTTATCTGCTTGAATGTCTGCCCATGTATACTCACTGACCTTGTTCTGGGTCTATTGTCAAATCCACCTTCAGACCAGAAGTGAGGCAGAAATCTTACATTTAGATATCTGGTTCTTTTCAATCATTCGGGGGGCTTCCACATGTGGCTGAGCACAAGATCGGCGGAGGCTAACTCCATTCTCCCAGTTTCTCCGTCTCTGTTGTTTCTGGTTGATGATGCAACATTCCGGTGGGCAGCCTCTGACGTGACCTCCTTTTCCGTCAAAACAGAAATCCCCAAACTTCGGTGGACTGGGCCTTCAGCTGTCATTGTCCCATCTCCCGCGGTGCCACCCTCACTCCGTCCCTTCCTTCCCAGAACAATGATAGATTCCTCCTTTGTCCACACTTCCTACTGCATTAGAATCCACTTTCACAGAATCATCCTCCGCCATTTCCATCACCTCACAGCAGGACACCACCATCAAACAATCTTTGCCTCCTGTCCACTGTCAGCATTTCACAGGAACGATCCCCTTTGTGACACCCTCCATTACCCGAGCACTTCCCCACTCCCCCATGGCACCTTCCTATGCAATTGAAGAAACTGCCACACTTGCCCATTCACCTCTTCCCTCCTCACTGTCCAAGGCCCCAGTCACACCTTCCAGGTGAAGCAGCATTTCACTTTTGCTCTTTCAATCCAGTCTCCTGCCATTGCTGCTCTCAATGCAGTCTCCTTTACATTGGGGAGACCAAACAGAGACTGCATTGTGGAACACGCCCACTCTGGAGGAATAATCCTGACCTTCTCATCGCTTCCCATTTCAATTACCTAACTTGCTCTCATGCTAACATTTCAGTTCTGGGCTGCCGAAATGTCTCACTGAAACACAAGCCAAGCTCGAGTAACACTTCAGTTTACACTTTAGTATGTTACAGCCTGTAGGGGTTAATACTCAGTTTCATAACTTCACAGCCTGATCCCATTATGGCCGTTCTCCATTTTTCATCGTGCTTTCTCATGGCGTCCCTATGACCTTGTGTGGTTGTGTCTTCTTTATCTTGCACTCGTTAGAGAGAACCCTTTTCCCCGATTCGCATCTTAATTTAAAGCTATTTCACATCATCTTCTCGGTTGCCACTGATAAAAACCCGTTTATCTTTTGCAATGCTCTCTTTTCCCCGTTACCCACCCCTCACCTCTGACAACGGATTAAAAAACCCAGTTTCCAATCCTTTTCAGTTCTGAAGAACTTTCACATTAGGCTTGTAACGCTAACTCTGTTTCTCTGTCTCTGCAGGTGTAGCCACACCTGTTGAGTTTCTCCAGAAATGAATAGGCACAGAACACATTTTCAATTAATCAAATAACTATGGATACTGGAAATAAAAATGCAAGTATTACTGGAGAAACTACGAGCTTTGTAGAAGGGTGACTGACCTGAAAGATCAACTTTACATTCACTCCACAAGATGCTGCCAGACCCGCTTAGATTCTTCAGCAATTTCTGTTTTTGAACAAGTCCAACAGAAGTGTGTCAAAGCTGCTCGAACGCCCTGTCCGACATGGAGCGCTGTACACCAGAAAGTGGACAACAGCACTGGGTGCACACGTTCATTGGCACTGCAACTAAATAAGGCTTTCGCATCAAACGCAGATGATGGTATTATGGGAATGGAAAACAATCAAATGAATATTATAAAGGGTTTAAGGAAGGTAATAAGTTGGAGGCCATGACATCAAGGAGAGACCCTCAGTGGAATGAGAATATGAATATGGAAGTATTCCTACATGACAAACTAGAGAAGGTCACTTAGTACAGAGCAGTTGGGTGAATGGGTCTCGGTGTGTACTGTGGAATAGACAGTAGAAGTGAATTGCAGATATTGCAACTCAAAGGGGACATTCATGTGGTGCTTTAGATCAAAATAGCAGCAGCACAATTGTATTCCATCGTAATCTGTAATTTCTCCCCCAGGATAATCCCTTAATCTACCATTTCCATCAAGCTAATCTATGGTTCAGTGACGAGTGAGGGTGAACATGCCAGAGTCAGAACCATGTGTACCTAAACCTGATGATAAACTGAAGTCCTGCACAGCTACAGTAACACACCCATACTCCTGTCACAAATCTTCCTAGAATGAAAGTCAACACACCATTTATCTTCCTAACTGCCACTTCTTCCACAGTGAAACAATCACAGAAGCGTAGACTGTTCCATCAAAATAAAACATCATGATCTACATTAGTCTTACTTTCTTACACGTGATCCATAGCCATAAATGTTGTGACACTTCAAATGTTGGTCCAATTACTGTTTAATGGTTGTGAGATTACCCATCACAACTACCTTCTCAGGAAGTGCATTCCTGACCCCAACACACTCTGGTGAAAAACAATCCTCAAATCCTCTTTAAACCTCAAACCCTTCAGTTTAGAATTCTGCTTCTTGTTCTTGGTCCTTTGACGAAAAGGAACAGCTGCTGTCCATCCATCCTATCCATGTCCCTCGTAATCTTATCCTTCTGAATCACGTCCCCTCAGCCTTCTCGTCTCCAGGGTAAACAACCCCAGCTTATTCAGCATGACTCCATAGCTGATATGCTCCATACCAGGAAATATCCTGGTGAATCTCCTCTGCAGCCCTAGAGTGCAATCACATCCTTCCTATAATCCCAGAACTACACAATTATCCCATTCTGGCCTAACCAAGATCCGGTATAACTCTTACAATCTATGTCTCGTTGAATAAAAGTTATGCCAACAGTCGCATGTGACTTCTTAACTAACTTATTATCCTTTCCAGTCACACTCAGGGTTGTGTAGAGAAGCACCGTCTGCATTTCCCCGTGTGCTGCCACTCATTGTGTCCTCCCCTGCATGGTTCCTTCTTCCAAAGTACATCACCTCATATTTATCAGGGTTGCATAACATCTGCCATTGATCTGCCCGTCAGACCATTCCATCTGTATCTTCCTGTAACATAAGGCCTTGTTCCGAACTGACGACTACCCGTCCAATTATTGCTTCTAACATACACTTACTTATTACACTCCCCCACCCACCTCCGCATTCCCATTTATATTATATATAAATACCACAAATAATCAGGGACACAGTATTAATCCCTGTGGTACACCAGGGGACACTGGTCTTCCGACACACAAACAGCCTTCTCCCAAGACCCTCTGTCTCCTGCCACTAAGACAATTTGAGTGCCACTTACCAAGTTACCCTTGATACCATGAGATTGCACTTTCTTTATCAGTTTCCCCCGTGCTGCTTTGTCAAAGGCTTGGTTGATAAAAAACATATAAATGACCTCATCGGAAAAAATCAATAAAATTCGTTTGGTATGACTTACCTCTGATGACTTCATGCTGACGATCCCTGATCAAACATTAAACTGAATAAGTCCAATCAGCCACTCGTTCATCTTACATTGCAATTGGAGCAGACCTTTTACAGCTTTCTGCTTGTTTCACGGGAATTGAAAGACAACATGCGGGTTATCGAAAGGGAAGAACTTAGAATAACCAACTTCACTCGGGCATGGAAAGTATTGGACAAATTATTAGGATTGAAGGCAAATTGTTAGAATCTGGAATGAAGGAATTAATAACGGGATATTTTCAATGTCAAGCCACGGTCCATGGAGTTAACATAGGATTACTAAGGATAAATCATGTTTGAATGATTTGACTAACATTTAAATAATATGACAAGCAAGATGGATAAAGGGGATCCTATAGATGTATTATAGCGGGACTTCCACAAGCAATTGCAAAGCATGCCTCACAAAACATGAATAGGCAAGACAAGAGCACATTGAATTAGAAAGAGAAAAATGCTAGGAGAGAGTATTGGCTAACTAATAAAAACCATGGTATGAAGATGCTGGTTTTGGACTGAGTTGAGCAAGGTCAAAATCCACACAACGCCATATAATAGTCCAACAGGTTTCCTTAAAAACACTAGCTTTCTGTGAGCTGTTTCTTCACCAGGTGTTAGGGAGAGAAGAGAACTTAGAGACAGGATTTATAAGGAAAAGATCAAAGTGTGTACAACTCATGCACATGAATTGAACACATCTAAGATGGCTCTTAAATCTTGAATCAATTAGAATGAAGGCATACGTTTTGCTTGATTAATATGCAAGTCTCTGCTTTTCTTTCATGTTGCTGCCTGGAGATACCGTCAGGTATTATCGATGAAAGGAGGTGACCCCTCCGATCAGACAATGCATTCCAGGCGTGAAGTCTTGTTTGGAGTCTGTCTGTGTCTTCACCTGGAGTCAGACCGGGTTCATTTGCAAAGAAGAAGGTGATGAATACCACATTGAACAATTGTCTACAAATTGTATGTATTTGGAACAAAGTAGATTATATATGCAAATACATATGAACAAGTGTAAATGAACCCCACAAATTTATATGCATACTCATGCGTCTGCGTTTCTGTGTGTACGTGTGTTCGTGTGTGTGTTTGTGCGTGTGAAAGAGAGAGAGGGTGTGTGCGCTTTTGTGAAGGGCAGAGAGAGACAGTATGTGTGCGAAAGAGAGTGTGAGGGAAGATTATGAGTGAGCGTGGAAGGGAAAGAGAGAGGGGTGTGTATGCATGCGTGTGACACAACGGAATATGTATGTGTGCAGGTGATAGAGGAGGAGTGTGAATTTGTGCGTGGGACAGACAGGGAGGGTGCGCATTGATGTTTATAAGGAGGAGAGTGAGAGTGCGTGCTTGTCCAGGCCAAGACACAGATAGATACGACTAATTCTTTTCCCCACATACATTCATACCGTGTTTCAGAGCTTCCCCTCCCTGCAGCCTCTGCTCTGTTTGGTGTTAATGTTACAGGCAAAGGTTCTATAGTTACAGTTCCAATGCTCTGACCAAAGTTGGGTCAATAAATCCTCAGGTATTCCTGAATATCTGCGGCAGCTCACAGCACAACCTCCAGCAAACTACCCCAACACCTCCACTAACTTTTCCATAACGGTAGTCCAGTCAGCAGCCCCTCAGCTACACGTGTTTTAAGAAGGCAGCCCAGACACTAATGCTTCCTTATTTTAAATGTAGACATGAATTGGACGTTCCAGATGTGTTGTGACTGGTGAAACCACTCAAAGTTAAGCAAAATATAATCTATTCAAACGCTCTAGTTAAAACCCAATCAAAGAGAAGAACTAATTGGTATAGCTTTCTCTATTGTAACACTTGTGCAAACACTAGAATGCACACTCAGGAACAACGGACAGACAGAAGAGATACAACAAACAGTGAGACAAAGTATCGTACCGCTGATAACAAGAAAAAGACTAACACATAACCTCAACACCAAGGAGAGGGAAGCACTAAAATCACTAAGAAACGATAAGAACATAATTATACTACCAGCAGACAAAGGCAGAATGATGGTCATCCTGGACAAAGCAGAGTACATGCAAAAAGCACAACAACTACTTGCAGATACCAACTCCTACCAAAAGAGGGAGTTTGATCCCACCCCACAGCTCACCAATAGGATAAACAACACACTGAGTAATCTACAAAAAAAACGGACAGATAACCAGGTCTGACCTACAAACAATGAAACCTGAAAGCAACAACACCCCCAGATTCTATGGACTACCCAAAGTGCACAAACCAGACATCCCACTCAGACCCATAGTATCACTACCAGGGACACCATCACACAAAGTGGCCAAAGAACTACAGCAGAAACTGAAACACCTGATCAGCGGATCCAGACACTTTATACAATCGACACAGAAATTCTTGGACATCATCAGAAATATACACATAGACAAGGAAGAAACTATGGTCTCAATCGATGTAACGGCACTGTTCACCTCCATCGACAAAACCCTAGCCAAAGAAACAATAGCCAACCTACTGGACAGACATAACAGACAACAGGACGTTGAACCGATCAACAAAGACGGCATACTTAAACTACTGGACTTGTGCCTAACAACACACTTCACATTCAACAACCAAATATACGAACAATTCAGTGGAACACCCATGGGCTCACCGATCTCTGGACTCATAGCAGAAGCAGTAATGCAAAAGTTAGAACAGACAGCCTTACCGCAAATTCAACCCAAACTCTGGGTCAGATATGTGGATGACACCTTTGTAATAATTAAAAACACAGAAATAGAGAACACACACCAGATCATCAACGCCACACTCACAGGAATCCGATTCAGTAGAGAGGAAGAAAAGGACAACCAACTCCCATTCCTAGACGTGATGGTACAGAGAACACCGAACGGAGAATTCACCACAAAGGTTTACAGGAAGGTCACACAGAGAGACCAAGTCCTAAACTATGAAAGCAATCACCCCAACACACACAAACAAAGTTGCATCAGGACATTATTCAAAAGGGCCACAACACACTGCAGCACACCAGAACTGCAAAAAGAGGAAGAGGAACACCGATACAAGGTATTCGCCAAAAACGGATACCCTCACAATTTCATCAACAGATGCCTAAGGGAGAGACAACGGAAGGAGGACATGCCGCGACCCCAAGGACTAGCCACACTACCATACATCAGGAGCATTTCTGAACTGACAGTAGACTACTGTGACCACTAGGACTCATAACAGCACACAAACCAACAGCCACTCTCAGACAACAACTCACCAGAACGAAGCACCCGATACCCAGCATAAGCAAAACTAATGTAGTGTACAAAATTCCATGCAAGGACTGCACAAAACACTACATAGGACAAACAGGAAGACAGTTAATGACCCGTTTACATGAACACCAACTAGCCACGAAACGACACGACCAGCTATCCTTAGTAGCCACACACACAGATGACAAGCAACATGAATTCGACTGGGACAACACTACCATTATAGGGCAAGCCAAAGAGAGAACAGCCAGGGAATTCCTAGAGGCATGGCACTCATCCACAGACTCTAACAACAAACACATCGACCTGGACCCAATATACCGGCCACTACAGCGGACAGCTCGAACTGACAACCGGAAGCGGCAGAGACAGGCCACTATAAATGCCGGAGGAAACAGCACAGAAACGCTTCACAAGAGGCTCCCAAGCACTGAGGATGTCACCTAGACAGGGGACGAAACGTTTGCAAGACAAATTCTCAGCTCAGCGAACAGAACCACAACAACGAGCACCCGAGCAACAAATCTTCTCCCAAACTTTGAACACCTACGGGCGAGAGACGCTAAGACAATGGATACAGTGCCTTCTACTAACAGTGCTAATACAGTAACATCCCATAAACATACCCCTTGGCAAAAAGGTAAATTCAAACACTGAATCTTACATGCATTTCTCCAATCGGAGGAAGCCGCTTCAAGAGAGATTTCAGAGAGAATAGCAGCTGGGTATCATGTATCGAAACGTTCAACCTTTCAGGGACCCCTAGCAGCTTCTAAATGCTGCAGCTAAAAACAAACCGAGCAGACCTTGTCTGGGAGAGCTGGCCACTGCCCTTCCATTGTTCCCACCGTTTTAATAAAACCTAATGGCCTCCTCAGTTATTTACTTCAGCCGTTGTCAGTCGGCAGTTCTGCCTTTCAGACCTCTCTTCAAATAAAAAAACTTCAAGAGAAAATAACCATTTTGGAGTGACAGTATCGTCACAACTCCCCCTTTGAAAGAAAACCCCGAAACATTAATATACAATGATGGCCTCATTTTAAACCAGTTATTCTTACTGTTTCAGCAGACTACTGTACATATTGCATTGACACTAAGTATGCAAACATTCACAACTCCATTCTATTTCAGTCAGTTTACTCCTGCCACAGAACGCCTCCGCCTTTATTAATCTAAATTGAATGGCAACAATAATAACGTCTAGCTGAACAGAACAGAAGTTCTCTCCCTCAATTCCTCCAAAAACGTTGAGGCATTATGATCGTATATAACTTTGTCTCAGGCAAGTTATTTGCAATTTAAATGCTGAATTGTTGTAACACCAACACCAAGCTCAAGGTCTCCTTCCCATTGTGGAATATTTCTATTGATGGTTTCAGCGGACACTCCAACCATACATTTCATAATGGAGCAAAACTCATCTCTCTCACTGTCCTTCTCAGTGACATGTCTCCTCATGTCTCAACTTAAAAGAATTAAATGTTTCTATACATCTTAATGCTGTAACCACTTTGCCAGCTACTCCTGGCCTATACCAGTAAACCTGACTCTCACAGGTATATGTTTTAAGAAGATCTCGCATATTCTTCTCAATCCCTCACAGAAGCGAAACTTTGATTTATGGACCAACTGATCATCATAAGACATTTCAGCTGTTAATCTTGCGATTTTAACTCTCTGCTCTCACTCACGAGTTCTCACAACTACAGGAAGTGAATTTTTGAACTCCTGCAAAGTAAAGATCTCTCTAAGAGTGCCATATGCTTGCTCTGCTTTTAATACCCTTCCCCATCTTTCAAAATTACTTTGTTTGATTCTTTCAAACTCAATGTACATTTAACCAGGGACCCTATTTTTAGATTCCTAAAACGCTGTCTGTCGGATTCTGACACATGCTTGTATGCAGTACAGATGGCTTGCTTCACCTCCTCATACTCTACAGGTACCTTCTCCGATAGGGATGCAAATCCCTCACTCCTTACACCTACCTGCTTTGTTTGGATCAACTAAATCCACATCGTCACTGGCCACCACATTCATCTAATGACTTTCTCAAATGAAAGTAAAAAGGCTTCCCCATCCTTCTCAGCAAATGTAGACAAGGCCTGTACATATTTAAGCAGATCCCCATCAGGCCTTTGGCTACAATAGAGTTGCTCACTATCATAGAATATAGAACAGTACAGCACAGAAAAGGCCCTTCAGCCCACGATGTTGTGCCTACCATTGATCCTCATGTAAGGTAAACTTAATGTACGAACCCTCAAATTTCTGTGACCATATGCATGTCCGGCAGTCTCTTAAATATCCCCAATGACCTCGCTTCCACAACTGCTACTGGCAACGCATTCCATGTTCCTATAATTCTCTACGTGAAGAACCCGCCTCTGAAATCCACTCTATACTTTCCGCCGATCAGCTTAAAACTATGACCCCTACATCCTCCTCATTCAGTCTACCGTCTCCCTTTATCTCTACCCTGCTAAGTTGACTTTCCTCTCAAATTGTTTACTTTTAAAGTTGAAACTCTCTCTCTTTCTGCATTTTTCGTTTTTTTTCTGTCTTTCTTCTCCCTCTCCTTTTCTTTTAATTCTACTTTTAATCATATTCCAAACTGTCCCAATTCCTTTTTGTGTTCAAGCTGCCTCATTTGCAAATGCATTCCAGCCATTTCCAAAGGTTCTGATGATGTCTCTACCATAATTTTAATGCCAAGCTATAGCTGTAATTATCTCTCCTTTTCTCACAGACAAACATTCAAACCCAACTCCAGTTTGTCTGCCAATTCTAACAGTTTTACCTTGCTCACGTTTTGTAAAATCTCGAACTTCACTTCTTCCACACCCAGAGGACTCTTCCAGAGAGAAGAAAAATTACTACACAAAGCACTGTTCAAACCAACCGAATTAAACACCTGGAGCAAAAGACCCTCTCAACTATCCAGATGCAGCCTTTGAGCCCAACAACCTCCCTGAGCATATTCTCCCAGTCCTCCGTTTTCCTCCCGCAGCCCAAAGATGTGCAAATTAGGTACATTGGCCATGCTAAATTGCCCATACTTTTCAGGAATGTGCAGGTTAGTTGCAATAGTCATGGGTAAATATGGAGTAATGGGGAGTGGAATGGGTCTTGGTGGCTTACTCATCGAAGGGTTGGTGTGGACTTGATGGGCCAAATGACCTGTGTCCACACTGTAGGGATTATAATTCTGAACCCAATTTGGAATTGTCGATTTCGAACAGGGTAAGTGTCCCCAGTTTGCTCTGGACCAGACCAGATGGGCTCAAACTACTTTAGTCTTTGTCGCCTGGACGCCAACCTTGTCTTATAGTAAAGGTAGATGTGAAATGGGTGTTCCATATGAGATGCGTCTGGTCAGACCACTCATTTTAAGCAAAACGCAATTTATTTAATCTCTCTAATAAAAATGCATAACAAGAAGAGGAGTTTAGAATAACTTAACTTCCGGAAACCTTAACAGAATAATAGATAAGTACCGTCTGCTAATGAACTGTTACATTGAACTAACAACTCATAAAGTCAGCCCTTGGAAAAAAGACAAATCCTAGGTCCTTCAGTCTTGCATGCAGATCTCCAATTCAGGAGGAAACAGCGTCAAGACAGATTTCAGAGAGAATAGCAGCAAAGGATAATTTACTGAAGCGCCCGTCCCTTCTCTGACCCCAAGCACCTGGTGACTATTACAGCTCAGAAAAAGTAGAAAGTCTGGTCTGTGAGAGCTGGCCGTTCTTATCACTATTTAAAAAACAAAACCTAAGAACCTCTTAAATTATATACTTGAGTCGTTTGTAGTCGGCAGTTCGACATTTAAGATCTCTCTTTAAAGAAAAGGCACAAAAAAAAATTTAAAGTGACAGCAATGTCAGAGATGTTAGATAACTGATCCTTTACAATAATACTCAAGAGGCTTCCTCGTGTTACTGGCCACACGATCGACTCAGAGGGATAGTCACAGCAGTCTTTATGGAATGCAGATCCGATAGTGAGGGAAACATATCCCTGGTGGTGGATTGCGTTTGTAGGTGGATCAGATGGGGGAGGATAATGTGTTGTATCAGGAAGTTTAATGGGATGGAATCCGAGGAATAGGGTGTTCTTTTCCTGTTGAGTTTGGAGTGGTGGAATTCGAAGACTAAGGTTCGGGAAGTGGATGAGAAGCTCTGGATGGCATCGTTGACCACGTGGGAGGGGAAACTGCTGCCTTTGAACAAGGAGGACATCTGGGATATACACTGGGTTCAGAATGTGGTGCTGGAATAGAACAGCAGGTCAAGCAGCATCCGAGGAGCAGGAAAATGCGACGTTTTGGCAAAAGTCCTTCATTAGGAATCACCTTCTCCCTCACTTTCATCTCGCTATCACGTTCTCGGCTACCTTTCCCCCAAACCCCCTCCCCTCCCATTTATGTCGCAAACCCCCAGCCTCATTTCTGATGAAGGGTTTTTGCCCAAAACGTCGATCTTCCTGCTCCTCGGATGCTGCCTGACCTGCTGTGCTTTTCCAGCACAACATTCTCGACTCTAATCACCCGCATTTGCAATACTCACTTTCGCCTACATGTTAGTTTCAGCCATTTCTGTAATACTGACTTTAATTCTGTTCTCACTGCTTTTGAAAAGATTCTGTTAATCTTGAAAGCGTTCAGAAAAGATTTCCAAGTATATTTACAGTGTTGGGTTAGGGTGGTTTTGGCGAGTGATGTTGAGCAACACGGAGAGTATGAATGGGCTGGGGCGATGTTCCCTGGAGCGTTGGTTCTGACGAGTGACCTTACTGAGGTTTATTGCAGTCAATCCGATGCTCCAGGGTGAGCAATGCCAAAGGTCAGGAAAATAGACAGGACAGTTATTCGCATTGAAACTGCACTATTATTTAGGATACAAGAAATTGCAGGTAGATTGAAGAATGGGACTGGTTGGAGAAATCAGAATTTCGAGGGTCAAATGACATGAATGAGAACAAAATAAAGGCATTCTCATATTAAATTAAATGATTAGTTATATCACATTCTCAATCCACCTCACAGAAACAGACTAGACACCATAAACCCAGAGGAGATATCTGTTCAGCGGGGAACACTGCACAGACCAGTCTAGTGCACTGCTGAACACCAGCCTACAATCAGTCCAGAGCGGAACACTGGGCACACTATAGCAGTACATTGTTCCATAAACCCAGATGAGTATGTGTTCAGCAGAGAGCTCTGTGCCGACTGGACTGGTGTACTGTGCAATACAACCCACAATCTACCGAGAGAGGAAAGGTATGCAGACCACAGCAGTGCATTGATGTATAAACCCAGATGAGATATGTGACCAGGTTGTTGAATCGTGTCCATTACCCCAGTGCATTTGTCAGAACACTGCGTTAGATCACTGCCCAGCGTGGGGAAACTCGCAGCCCATGCTGGGAGTGATAGGATGTGCAGCTCCCATCCATTTACAGCTCCATATCTCCACTGTGCCATGACAAGGGGTGTTGTGGGTGTGAACATCACTGCCAGGGAGAGATGGCGGTGGAATCAGTTTAAGTATCAACAAATAGCAGGGGTTTGGGGAATAGACAGAGAGGGAGAGACTGAGAGACAATGTCATGGGAGGATGTGATCACAGGTTCCAGACTGCTGAAGTGAAGACATTTCGACAGTATCCTACTACATGAGGCAATGTTTCCAGGAATGATGGGTGAATGGGATATTGGTGTGCGTTTAGGTGTTGGAGTGCATTAGATGAGCATTTATTCTGCAGATTTGTAACTGGAAGTAGTGTTAGTGCAGACTTCGACTCATTGGGTTGAATCTAACAATAATTTGTCTCAGTGATATTTTCAATGAGTATGACAGAGGGACTGTCTGTACGAGACTGAGCTAGTTTCCTGATGATATCTTATCGGACTCAACTCATTAACTACCTACCACCCCATGGTGTCCCTATCATTCAATGCCAGCCCGATTCTACAACCCATCGTGGCTGGAGGCACTCACCACAGCCAGCATGTCCCTAGATATTCCGTGGGCCCTGTCACTGGTTCCATCTTCAAAAGGTCAATGGGCACACGGTTGAGCTTTCTCAGTTTGGAGCTGCCCTGCACAGTTTATCTCGATCATGGCAGATAAGCGGTAATTCCACCACAGTTTGTCGACAGGGGCAAGGAGGTCCAGGTGGATGGGCTAGTACAGAGGGGGACCATTCTCTTCCCAGAGTGGGCGACACCACCAGACTCACCGAGTATGGTTTGAGCACACCACACAGCTCAGTGCAGTATAGATCAGAAGAAATGTCCAGCAATACAGGAAAAGCATCAATAACCTTCCCTGTTCTGACAGGATAAGGGTCACTGTATTCTCTCTGCTCCCTCACACTCACAGTACATCTGTTATATACCGACCCCCAAACAAGATTCATGTCCCCCACTCTCCACCACTACTGCATGCAGCACCGTCACGCTCTCTCTCTCCCTCCACTTTACCCCCAACACTAATAACACTCCTTGGATATAGCACTGTGGATTGACTCATTCCAGACACCTCACCATATCCCCCCTTCCCACCTGCAATAGCACTAATAGCAGGGCCACCCACTCCCACTCTCACTTCTTCTCATTCCCACATGCCAGGAGTACCAGTCTGAAATAGGTCAGAAAGGGCCAAGCAGGCTGGTGGAGTAACCGATACCCGTTCTCTTACCCCCTCCTCCCCTTGCCATGTGGGGAGGACCCTGGTATGAGCTGGAGAGTATCAGGACGCCTCGTGTGGAGATTCTGAAACATCCACGTCCCACCAACCTAGTAAGGAGTAATGTTCACTGAAGGGCGATTCCTACTTTAAACCCACTGGCAGTTCCGTTTCTTCCCGGCACAATTTAGATGGCGTGGCCCTGATACCATCTCCCTTCCGTGTTGAGCTGGTACAAATGGAATCCCCACGGTCTCGGTGGGTAGGAGGGTGGGCTCTCAACACATCGTCACCATCGCATCCCAGGAAGGCAGTATGGAAACTCCCTCCTACACCTCCTCCTGTAAACAGCTCAGATACTGAAACTAATCTGTGATACTTACAGCTCTCCCCACTTGTCCAGACATCTTCAATAATCTGTGCTCGTATATATTCTGCTCCTACGCCACTTTAAAATGGTACAGAATGTTTTATATTGACTTTCAGAGTTATTCCTACCAAGGTGCATTACCTCACACTGCTCTGCATTGATCCTGATCTGCCATAAACCTGAAAACTACACCAATGTGTCACTGTCCTGCTGGAGTTCCACTCTGTTCTCCACACACTTTATAACTTTTCCAGGTTTGGTATCTGCAAATATTGAAATTGTCCGACAGACACATGCCACACAGAAATACTGACTCACTCAGTATTGTGAGCAAGTGCAATACTAACACGCTCCCTGACGACCATCACTGCCAGCCTTAAATATTGACACACACCAGACAGAGTACGTGAAATATTGACAAGGTTACGGTGGAGCAAGAGAAATACTGACAGACAATCCATGTCTGTATTAGCTTCAGTATATTACTGAGTGTCTCTATGTCTCTGTTTTCGTGTGTGTCTATTTGCGTGTATCAGGATGGAGCGAGTCTGGCAGTCCCGATGTGCTTTAAGTGAAATAATATCCCCCTGTCACGAGCTCTGAGGACGTGTCCTTTCACTACTGTCCGCAGATGCTGGCAGACCTGCTGAGCTTTATGCTGCTGTCAGTCCCAGCTGGCCTCCCCACACCACTGTACAGGTTGCAGTGGACGGTGAAAATCAGCAGGGATTCAGTTTGGGAGGGACAGAGGGAGGGAAGCAGCTCACAACACCATCAACACACAAAAACAAACACAGACACACACATACACACACACTCACAGAAACAGGCACACACAATCGCAGACACCAACACACACACAGACAGACACCGACACATATACAGACACACATACACACAAACACACTCACAGGAACAGAAACATACAGATGCAAACACACACGCAGTCAGACACAGATGCATCAACAAGTGCACACAGACTCACAGAAACAGACACACACGCAGACACATCTACGCCTGCACGCAGACACACACGACACACATACTAACAGCCACCCCAGACCCACACAGACACACTCACCCCCACACACTCACTGATGCAGATAGACACACAGACACTCAAACTGACACACAGAGATGTACACACGCTAAACGACACACATACACACGCGTGCGCACACACACAGACACAACACACAGCCACAGATTTCACCAATTTCCTCATTTTCCCTCCCCCCACCTTATCCCGGATCCAACCCTCCAACCCGGCACCTCCTTCTTGAACTGTACTACCTGTCCATTTTGCTTCCCACCTATCCATTTGACATTCCCCTCTGACCTCTCAACTTCACCCCACCTTCATTTAACAATTGCCTTCCCAGCTACCTTCCCCTAGCACTACCTTCTCCCATTTATCCCTCAGTCCCCTTGGCCTACAAGCCTCATTCATAATGAAGGGGTTATGCTCGATATTTCAACTCTCCTGCTCCTTGGATGCTGCCGAACGGTTGTGCTTCTTTTTAGCACCGCATTCTTTCAACATAGCCACACACACGCACAGGCACAGACAAAGAAACACACACAGAGACAGACACACATACACACACATACTGAGACACGAACAAAAACACAGACAGCCACACTTCCCACCCACGAAGACATCCACATTCCCCCCACACACAGCCACCCATGTTCCCCACACATGCACACATACGTTCACACACAGGCAAACACAGATACATACACATAGACATACGCAATCAGTCACATACACTAACAAACACAGACACCTACACTCTCCACACATGCACACATACGCTAACGCAGACACATACAAACAGATATACACACTCAAACAGACACACACATTAAAATGGACGCAGACGCATGAAAAAAACATACATACATACAGACACAGACACACACAGAGACAAACGCACACACACATACAGGCACACAGATGGACCCACAGACAGACATACACACACAGGCACACAGATAAAGGCACATACGCACTGGCATACACCACACAGAAGATGCACACATACAAACCAACACACATGCACACACAATCTCACAGACACACAAACAGATAGGTACCCACAATCTCCCCATACACAGACACCCACATTCCCCACACACATGCACACGCATGCACTCATGCAGATGTACATGGACACACAGGCACGGACACACACAGAACAATGACACACAAAGACATGCTCACACACAGACGCACATACATATACACAGCTCCACACACATACATATAAACACATAGGTACAGACTCATTGACACACACAAACATTGACACACACACACACACACATCCTGTAAAATGCAATGTTTTGTGACTTACCATTACAAATAATCTTACATGTAAGAAAGGATTGAAAAGTCCTAAAACACACCAGCAGAGGATGGCATTGTATCTCTTTCAGCAAAAAGAGGGAGAGACAGAGGGAGAGGGAGGCATGGAACCCCATTCAACGATTCACCCCAAAACAAACCAGTTCCCAATGCACACAGATGTAGAGATAAAGATGCAAACATACATACACACACTAATGCAGAACACACAGAGAGATAGATACACATAGATACGCATATAGACAAACACAAATCGAAAGAAATATGCGTATGCATACTTGGACATGCAAACACACAGGGATCCACAGAGTTATACAGGGGGTTTGAAAAAGACCTATTGGCCCATGCAGTCAATGCTAATGATAATCTCAAACTAAACTAGTCCCACGTTCCTGCGCTTGGACCATAGTTTTCTAAACCTCTTGTTCTTGTATTTAATAAAATGTCTTGCAACTTTACCCACATCTATCACGTCTGAGGACGTTCATGCCATACATGAACAAAATGATGTTTAATAAAAATGCAAATCATAGATCCTGAACATGTCGACACAAGTACTCTGTGGGATGCTCGAGATGTGATTGCTGGAAATTTTGATGAAATGTTCTTATCATCAATAGCCACAGATGGGATGCAGGAAGATGAGAGGTGACCAACGTGTTGTCATTATAATACAAACTGGCAAGGAAAAGCCAGCGAACAATAGACAAGTGAGCCTAACATCAATGGTGGGCAGGTTGTTGGAGAGAATCCTAACGACAGGATTTACAAGTATTTGGAAAGGCAAGGACTGATAATGGAAAGTCAACATGGCTTTGTGCAGGGGAGATCATGTCTCACGAACTTGATTATTTTTTCTTGAAGAAGTAACAAACATGATTGAAGAGGGCAGAGCAGTGGACGTGATCCATTTGGACTTCATAAGGTTCCCCCTGGGAGACTGGTTAGCAAAGTGAGATCTCAGGGAACACAAGGAGATCTAGCCATTTGGATACAGAACGAGCTCAAAGATAGAACACAGATAGTGGTGGTGGAGGGTTGTTTTTCAGACTGGAGGCCCGTGATCAGTGGTGTGCCACAAAGACTGATGCTGGGTCCACTGTTGTTCATCATTTACATAAGTGGTTTGAAAGTGAAACAGGAGGTATTGTTAAAAAGTTCAGATTTGACATCATAATTGAAGGTGCAGTGGACAGAGAAACTGATTACCTCAGAGTATAACTGGATCTTGATCAGATAGATCAATGGGCTGAGGAGTGGCAGATGGAGTTCACTTTAGATAAATGTGAAGTACTGCATTTTGGAAAGGAAAATCAAGTGCAGTTGCAAGTATGCAGGATAGTGACGAAAGGCGTTTGAGATGCTTGTCGTTGTTGGTCAGTCCACTGAATGTAGGAATTAGAATGTCATATTGCGGCTTTAAAGGACATTGGTTAGGCCACTATTGAATACTTTGTATAATTACGGTGTCGTTCTTCAAGGAAGGATTTGTGAAACCTGAAAGAATTCAGAAAATATTTACAAAGATATTGCCAGAGTCGGATGTTTTTAGAGTTATGGAGATACTGAATATGCCGGGGTTATTTTGTCTGTAGCATCGCCGGTTGAGAGATGATCGTGAGAGATGATCTTAGAGGTTTATAAAGTCATAAGTGGAATGGATACTGTCAATAGCCAAGGTCTTTTCCCCAGGGTCGCAATCTTCAAAGCTAGAGGACATAGGTTGAAGGTCAGACAGGAAAGGCTTATAAGAATGTAAGGGGCAATATTTTCAAAGAGAGGGTGCTTTATATGTAACGAGCTGCCAGAGGAAGTTGTGGAGTCAGGGATAATTACAACATTTAAAAGTCATCTGGATGGGCACATAAATAGTAAGTGTTTAGGGGTATATGGGCCAGATGCTGGCAAATAGAACTACATTAATGTAGGAAATCTGGTCAGAAAGGACGAGTTGGATAAAAGGGTCTGTTTCCATGCTGGACAGCTCTATGACACTATGCTTTCTGTAAAACTTGCTCCTGTCACCTTAAAATTACCCTCAGTCTTGAAGTCCACTACCCGAAGGAAAAGACACCTGCCATTTAACATTATCTATACCCCTCATTGTTTTATGAATCTTCATATTGCTTAGAAGGTCTTAGCCTTCTCCGCTGCAGTGGGAAAGGTCCCAGTCCATCCAGCCTGTCCTTATTACTGAAACACAACATTCCCAGCAACAACCTGGTAAATCTTTTCTGAACCTTCTCCATTCCAATAATATCCCCAATGTGATTGGGTGACTTGAACTGCCCACAGTACTCCAGGAGAGACCTCACAAATATCCTGCACAACCAGAAGATAATGTTCCAACTCCTGTACTCAAAGTCTGAGAAATGAAGGCCAGCAACCCAAATGCCTTCATAACCACCATGCCTACACATGATGCAAACTTCAAAGAAATATGGCAGAAACTCCTCTGTTCTACAACAAAAGCAATGGTCTGACATTTAATTGTGTATGTCCTCTCCTTGTTTGTTTTATCAAATTGTGATACCTTGTATTTATCGAAGTAAAACTCCATCTGCCACTCCTCCGCCCAGTGAGTGATAGTACTGGGGAAGAAAGGCTGGAAAGTAGTCCGTTGCCTGAAGTCATTTCGTGGTTTTAAGTAGAGGGCAGTCACACGTTAAGGCGGGAAAGAGTGATTAGTGTTTTTGATCCAAAAAGTATGCGTTTTCGTCATCGCTGGTGTTTAGTGATAAGTATCTGTTCCAGATCCTTTATAGTGCAGACTGTGTCTGCAGGATGTCTTCCCCTCATATTGTAGATATCAGATAATAGCCACTTAAGGTGGAAATCATAGGCAAAAAATTAAATATCTTCATAGTTTGTCTCGAAGGCAGGGCACATAATCCTACAATTGAAGTGAGTACCTTTCATCTGTTGAAAAATGTAATTCTTTTAACTGTGTAATTCAGTAAAAGTGATCCAAATTTTAATGAATCCACACTGAGCTGAAAGCTGACAGTTAATATGTGATCCAAAATCTGGGAATGGTTTAAGACTTGTACAGTGGGTAACGTCCATGCCTCTGAGCCGGAGCTCTGTGTTATATTCCAATACCTGAACTTGCGTGGTAGTGTCTCTCACTCTGCACCAGAAGGTCTGGATTTAACTCCTGTCTGTTACGGAGGTATGTCACAGTATTTCAAAACAGACTGATGAATAAACACAGAGGTGAATAATGTTGCAGCTTTAGGGACTATTGCCAAGTGGTGGTAGTGTCCCTACCTCTGAGATCAAAAGTCTAGATTCAAATCCCACAGTGGTGTTTCATAATGTGGCTGAACAAGTTGATTCAAACGATTTTAGGATTGTAATGTGTTAGAGAAGGAAGAGGTGTCTGTATTGAATTTCAGAACTTCAGCCCAAGGTTGACAGAGAATACAGACAGAAATCATGAAGACCATGGATAGGGTGAATAGTCAGGGTCTTTACCACAGTGCAGTGAAGTCCAAAACTAGAGGACGTTGAATTAAGATTTAAAAGGGACCAAAAAGTGACTATTTTCACACAGAGGGTGGTGTGTGTATGCAATGGGCTGCCAGACGAAGTGGTGGAGGGCTGTTGCAATTACAACATTTAAAAGGCATTTGGATGGGGACATGAATTGGAAATGTTTAGGGGGATATGGAACAAATGGTGAAAAATTCAATTAAGTTAATTTAGGACATCTGGTTGGCATAAGTGAGTTGAACTAAAGGGTCTGTTTCTGTGCTGTACAACTCGATGAATCATCGATCCAATTTGTTAAGCTCTCTTTATAATCTTATGAAATCTTCTTCACCTTCCATTTTATTACTAATCTTGGTATATGCCGTAAACTTGCTCACCATGCCTCCTAGAATTCTCATCTAAATCATTGATATAAGTGACAACCAAAAGTGGATCCTGCACCAATCCATGTGGAACGCCACTGGTCACAGGCCTCAACTCCCAAAGACAACCTTTACCACTCATGGAGGATTCCTGCCGAGGATTCCCTGGAATCGCTCCACTACCTGAAGTAAAGGGAAGTCAGCTAAATCCACCTGTTCCAGGAAGTGATCTCATTGCCCGTATTTTGTAAGAGCAGAATAGCTATATAAGCTGAATGATATTTGGAACAATCACTCATTTTTCCTTTCGTCGTGAGTTCAATTAATACTTGGGCACAGTTCTTTCAAGTTAACGTACTGCAGAGATTATACTTTTCAGTTTGTCATCAAATGTGTGCATGTGTCAGTATTTTTAGAGAGGGAAACATCGACGTACAGATTTGCAATATTCACGCCGTTTGACATTCATCTTTTCCATCGTAGTTTGAGTAACTTTATTTCGGTCATAAGTTTGTTAATTTTAGCAGATTAAATAATCCTGCCCTGACTTGTTCCTAACCCTCACACACTCTGAGACCTATATTGTCGGTCATATCGCCAACCCGGTTAAATTAACATTTGCAGTGAGCAGCGGAAGTTTGGGATGAGGAAGGGGAATAATATCCTGAAGGGGAATAATATCAGTGTGCCTGCTGTCATTGGTGGCCATGCTGTTCGAGAGCATTGACAGGGTCAGAATTAACATCTATTTGCAAATGCAACACCTGAAGAAGAATAGTCAACATGGATTTGTGCATGGGAAATCATTTCTAACAAAGTTGATTGCATTTTGTGAAGAGGTGACAAAGAAGATTGGTGATGGCAATGTGGTAGACGCTATCCATATAGACTTCAGCAAGGCATTCGGCAGGATTCCGCATGGCAGACAAGTTGGTAAGGTTAGGTCATAAAATGATCCAAGATAAGATAGCCTAGTGACTACAAAATTAGTGTGAAGCTAGGAGACAGAGGGTGGTAGAGGACTGCTTTTTAGACTGGAGGCATATGATCAGTGATGTGCTACAAGGAGCAGAGCTGAATCCAGTGCTTTTCATTATTTATATAAATGATTTGAATGTGAATACTCGCTTTTTTATTATGTATACAGATGACATTCAAATTGGAGATGCAGGGGCCAGCAAGGTTTACGTCAGAGTACAATGGGACCTCCATCAGATGGGCCAATGGACCAAGGAGTGACAGATGAAGTTAAATTTAGGTAAATGTGAAGTGTTGCATTTTGGTAAGGTAAAATAGGGCAGGACATACACAATTAGTGGTGAGGTTGTGCGGAGTACTGTTGAACAAAAATCCTCATAGATCCTTGAAAGTGGAGTCACAGGTCGACAGGGTGGTGAAGAAGGGGTTTGGTGTGCTTGCCTTTATTGATCAGTTCATTGAGTATGCGAGTTGGGAGATCATGTTGCAACTGGGCAGGATGTTGGTGAGGCCAGATTTTGAATACTGTGTTTAATTCAGTTTGCTCTGCTACAGGTAGGATGCTGTTAAACCTGAGAGGGTGCAGAAAAGATTTACAAGGATATTGCTGAACATGGAGTGATGAGCTACAGGGAGAGTCTGGACAGACTGGGGCTTGTTTACTCTGGAGCATCGGAAGCTGAGACGTGACATTACGGAGGTTTATAAAATCATGAAGAAAATGGATAATCTGAATAGACAAGGTCATTTTTTCCAAGATAGGGGAGTACAGAAATATCGGACAAAAGCTAAAGCTGACAGGAGACGGATATTAAAGGAACAATATTTTCATGGAGCCTGTCGTGTGTGTATTGAATGATCTCTCAGAGAACATGATGGAGGCTGGTGCAGTTACAAAATTTAATAAGCATCTGGATATGCATATTAATAGGAAGGATTTAGATGAATATGGGCATAATGCTGGCAAATGGGCCTACATCAGAGTAGGCTCTCTGAGTGATGTGGACAGGTCTCTGTGCTGCATGACACTGTAAGGGAGATGATAAGAAATTCTAAAAGGACCATTTGAGTGGGAAGTCTCTTCTCCAGAGGTATGTGGTGCCTCTTTGTTCACATTTATCCAAAGCTGAGTTAGTTAAATATTTGACAGTGAAGTGAGTCACAGATAATGGGATACAGACAGGAAGGTGGGGCTGAGACCATAGCCTGATCAGCCACAATCTTAGTGCCGAATGGAGAAGGTTCATAGTGTCTAACGATTTAACCCTGGTCCTGTTCTGATGTTCCATTCAGACCCTCCAAACTGCTAGACTGGAACAGTTGGATGCCACTTACTGCAATAACTTCCCTGACTTTCTGGAAAGAGAATTCCTGGCATTCACTACCTTCTGTTTGAAGAAATCACTGCCTGTTCCTACACCAAGATCTATCATTATGAGCGATAGAATACAAAGGCCTACCGAAGAGCGACTGGCCCTGATATAAAGGCAGAATTTAATTGAAGATGACATCAAGGCGCCTGAGTAAAATTGCACTTCATCAGAATCCATTGCAAACTCTTCAGTGTTTGGAGTCATTTACAGCACAATGGAGCATGTTTACCATCTCAGCCGTGGAACATCTCTGCAGGAAATCCTCAGGGTAGCTACCTCAGCCCAGGCAAACCCAGTTTGTCAGCAAGGAATCCCTGCTGTGTGGAAGCAGGCCATTCATCCCATTGAGTCCACATCAATCAGAAGTGGGGATATTTACTGTATGTTACACGATACTCAGAAAGCTTCGTCATCCCTGACCTCCTGATGCAGTCTGTGTCCATGTGCAACAAGACTGAGATAACGTTCAAGCCTGTGCTGTTAAACTGTCGGCAACATTCATGAAACAGCGCTGCACATTTCCACAGTGAACGGAGGAGTTCACTCAGTACCTCAATCTCGCTTCACAGGAATATGGGAAAGATATTCAGCCCATCAAAACCACTGGACCAGAAGAGGGACAGCCTGTTCTGTCCCCCCTGCCGTTACACAGGAAGACAAGGTTTCTGGTCACGCCCACACATCACTTACAGGGGTCAGAAAGAGACCATTCCACACCCAGATTCAGTTGCAAAGGAACAGGAAGAGGTCATTCAGATTCTCACGTCACTTATACAGGAAAAGGAAGGTGTCAGAGATGCTCCAACATAACAAACAAATGGAGCAGGGGCTGCACAGATGGACTGTTTCATTGTATTCCTCGTGGCTTGATGACTCGTTGTATATTCGTGTTATGCTAGCATGGTTTTCTGGCAGTGGGACTGAAACGATGTTTTAAACCAGTTTACAAGGCACCTTCCATCGCTGAGAGAGCAGACCTACATCCTATCTGAAAGTTAGAAGCTGTTTGAGATGGAGAATGAAGGTATTGTGGCTGTTGACAGGATTGTGAAAAATGAAAAGTTGAGTGGAGGGTCACACAGTAGCTGTATTACAGTTTTCAGAGTTCATTCAGAGCCTGTACCTCTCTGTTAATAGAAATGAGGTCTCTGCACAGGCACATAAACTATTAGGAATCTAGCATCCAATGGAAAGTATGTAATTTCACACCTTGTCAATGGCTGTTTGGAATATAATGAGTGTCCATCCATAATCATCACGTTCCAACTTCGTATTCTCTCACAGTGCTACAGGTTAAACACATACTGCACTCTCTCCTGATAGTACCATCATGCCAGGGTTCAATGTGGTGAAACTCCTTTGCACTGTCTTGGTGACGTGGTGATAATTATTTATAAAGCAGACTCAGTCTGTACCCAATACTACAAATACTCTTTCAACAAAACACTACCATTGAATAAGGTATATTTACTGTGGTACTTCAAGTATTTTGCATGAAAGACCAGCTATTATTTTCCGTTATTATTACTTCTGTCCCATCAGGATTCTGTTAGTGACTTATAACCAAGGACATCCAAGTCCTTTTCAACAACATAACTTCCCAACCTCTCAACATTTAATAAACTTAAATGAGATTCATTACATTTGTTGTTCCCTTCCGAATCATGTTATATCTTGTGAATAGCTATTCCCCAAGCACTGATCTTTCAGATACCCCACAAGACTTCCATCCAAAGAAAAACATTACTCTATTCATTTTGCCCATTATCCAATTTTTGATCCGTTCTGTGTGTTCCACCCCTACCTACCCATGGACTCTAACATTCCCCACTCACCAGTATTCAACCGTATCAATCATTTTTCTCAAAATTCAAAAACTCCACGCCTACTGGTTGCCAATTGCCGATGTCACAACGAACAATCTCCACAAATACAGCAAGTTTATCAAAGATCATTTCCCTTTCCTGAATCTAGACCAAATATAAATATATCGTTATTTTCCAAGTGTCCAGTTGTCACATTCCTCATAATAGGTTACAATGTTCTTTTTTCTCACAGCTGACGTCAAGCAATTTAGTTTTCTCTTTGCCCTCTCCGTCTGGTTTTAAATATTAGGGGAACAATAGACGCTTTCCAGTCTGCAGGATCCCTCCAGAATCTAACCAGCTTTGAAGAATAATCAGGAATTCTTTCACTTGCTCTGTTGCCACCTCGTCAATCCTCTGGGATGTAGCTCATCAGATCCAGCAACAAACCAAGCTTCAATTTGAATAGATTTTCAAAATCATACTCTTCATTAATTCTAATTTCTTGCATCCCCTAATTTTCACCAGGGCCCCTGTTCCCTAGTTAGTTTCTACCCGTTCCTCCGTGGAGACAGAACCAATATATTCCTCTCAGCAGGCAGATGGCTTCCGTGAGCTCGTGTTATATCGGAGGACTGCACTCCAGATAAGTCACTCACTCGTGCGTGGAAAGTTCCAGAATCAATCCAATACACTTCAAGCTGATGTATATGTCACCCACTCTTTCCTGGAAAGCTCCAGAATCAATCCAGTTCACTTCATGGTGAGTGTCAACACAGTCCCGTTCCTGCTGTGAGTTTACAGACTATATTGAATGAGGGGAAACAGCTCAGTGACCACCTCATTTTTGAAAGAAGCTGATTTCACATTTTACACTTGGAATTGGCCCAGCTTAGACAAATGTTCCTGGAAATCCCTGGGAGGTTTTTGCAGTTTCCTATCCCTCCCTGTGTACTTAGCTTCCCTTCGGTGTATTTCGACCCCATTTGTTTACCATGGAACCAGAACTCTCTGTAAATCCAGTGCTCATATCTCGTCCAGAGTGGGGTCACCATACCATTGGGTCTCTCTGAATAGACGTGGCAGCTGATATCGCAAACCCGAGAAAAGCGTCCACAGAACCTCCCTTTATTCTGTAATGACAGGAGAAGTCAAATCCCCACACACACGGTGCAGTGTTGAAAATGTTTCTGTTCTGAGCAGAAAAAACCGTTACATCTCTGCACAGTCCTATAGTTACAGTTCCCTTCTCCATAAAAATCAGTTGACAATGTAACATTCCGTTTCTATGTATCTGAGCAACTATAAGGGCAGCACCAGTATTGCCCGCAGAGTCGATCATTGCACTCAGAGAAGAAAGACAGATGGAGTATCACTCAATGGAAACAGAGACACATCTAAATTGACATGATATTCAGGAATATGGGAAAATGGAAATTTTAGAATAAGATCCTATTTTATTTTACTTCTAGTTTGCTTTTCATTTCTCTCTCTCTTTCTCACTGGACATTTCTACATCCACTGAACTAACCTCCCCCTCACTCATCCGACCATCCCTGATATAAATGATATTATTTCACAGTTGCTTTTAGTTATGATATCGGGTCACTAGGTTGGAAACTTTATCTATTTTTCTCTTGACAGCGGCTGCCATACTTGCTGAGATTCTCCAACATTTTCAAACGCGGGAGAATTTTATTTCGGATCTCCATCATCCACAGTTACTTGATTTATTTCACCTTTCATGCTGTCATTTCCCAGGATATCAGCATCACTGGTAAGGGCAGCATTTGTTATCCGTCACTAATTGCCATTGTCTGTGAGACGATTTGTCAAGGCAATATGGAGCCAATCTTTTTTTGTCACACTTAGTTTCTTTACCAAAGACTATAAGTGAAATAATTAAAGAAATCCTAATGGTTTATGGTTGTCGTTTGTAAAATGAGATTTCATTACAATTGTTGCCATTCAAATTTAACTTCTGTCATCGTCTGTGGAAGGATTTGAAACAATGCATTTAAAGTCATAACTTGTGCCTTTGAATTACACGGCCAGTGACATTCTTATTCTGATATGAGGTCCCTATTATTAAATAGGTGGTGCGCCAAGAACAAGAATATGGTCACAATATTTGTAACTGGAATAGTGGTCAGAAAAGAAGTGGAGCCATAAAATCGCAAGGGAGCATCGCTGGCTTATTCAGCAACAGCATTGAGGCAGTGGTGGAGACTGGGGATATTATCGAGGTGGGTGTAGGCATGTTTGATGGCAGAGAGGATATAGAGACATAAAACAATTCAGGGCAAACGAAAGACTCAAGGGTCGTAACAGTCTTGTTCCTTCTTAAATGTCTATGCGTGAAGAGTCTGAAATTGATGGAAATGCAGTGGAGTTTGTGACTGAAACTGAAGATAGCAAATTATGTATTTGTTAAATATAAATAACAGAAATAACAATAACCTTCACCATCGTTTATCGAATTGACAGAGATAGATTTACCAGGAACACCAATAATAGCGAGGATGGGATAGTAACCTGCCTGAATAACCGTCAATATGGCTCGTATCCGCAACTCTAACTATGGCCAATCCCGAGAAAGATAATAAAGACAATAAGATAAGCTCCTGTCTATAGTTGTAACATTCTAATCTAATGTTCTCAGATTCTGAGCCATTGTTGGAACATTCCAGTCTGTTGTTCTAAGATTTCCTTCCTCTCCCTCTCCCTGTAGCTGCTGATCCCAATCATCTTGAAAATGATGCTGCCGCTGATACTATGAGACAACAGGTTGAAGGAAGCCACTTACTAATAGAAGAGGGAAACAGTCTAATGATACAGCTAGGATCCATGGAGACTGACATCAATCACTGTCACAAACATATCCAGAAAACCCTTTTGACTAAAACCCTCATACATCACCCAACTGGTTGGGATGTTGACATCGCTGACTATTGGGCAAATAGCACATCTCCAATTGTAAAGTTAGAGGTGATGTAAAATGATGATACTTTGTACTCACCAGCTCAATGATCCTACTACGTTTTTGCAGGATAGAAATTGCTGGCGTCCCAAGGCCGTCTGTGTCTGATCACCAGACCTGCTGCATCCTTTTGTTTTATTTACTTATATTTAACTTTGACACTTATCTTACCATCATTTAACGGATTAGGTGAGGTTATGCATTTTTGAGAGGCTCCTACAGTGGCTTGGACGGTCTATATCCTGTCCATTCCTTGTGGTCCTTGAAGCTGCGGCATGGTCCTGTGGAGCGATGGTCAAACTCTCACGGATCAAGGATTTTTAGTTTGACTTTTCACCAGTTATTGATGGGTTCTCAGCAGGGTTGAGAGGATGGAAATATTTCCTGGCTGTTACACACTGTCTCTGAGATTTCTCTCAGAATTGGCTTTTGATGTTCTTTCCTCCTGGATTGGAGAACTGCATGTGAGACAATCTGTTTCCTGAATTTTTTTTATAACAAGTATATGTTTCCGGGATGTCACTATATTTGAGCAGTTACTGTATAGTAGTTAAATAACCTATAATTCTCTTTAGGTTTTCCAGGAGAATTAAGTTATTTCAAGTTCTACTTGTTGGTGTTGTATTTGAGTAAATTGTGTTTTGCTTAAAATCAAATATTTTGATCAAACGAATTGTATCTGAAACACAGCACCTCAAATTTACCTTTAAAATAAGAAAACATTCGGGTCGAGACTACCTTCGTCATGTGTTTGAGGGGCAGTCTGCTCGGGTCCACAGCAAAAAGGAAAGATTTTGACGTTTCAATTGGAGAATTACTTAATGGACATGTTGCAGAAATATGTGCTTTGACAGCACAATGCAGCGAGGTGGAGGAGTGATACCTCTATCAGGAATTATATTGCATACACAATCCACCTCACAGATCCAGTCCAGACACGTGTAAACTCAGATGAGTAATCTGCTCAGCATGGTGCACTGTGCAGACCAGGCTCTGTATAACCTAGCAATCTGTCCAGGATGGAGCACACCGCAGGTCTCACCGGTCCACTATCTATCTGTCCAACTTAGGGAGCAGTGCAGATCACACCGGTGCCTTTATTCAGAAACCCGGACGAAACATTCTGTCCAGCATGGGGTGAAATGCAGCCCACACCAATATATTGCACTATAAACGTGAACAAAGGACCTGTTCAGTATGGGGAGCTGTGCAGTGAAGAGCAGTGAATTGATCTGTAAACCTGAGCAGTTACCCTCCCAGCATGTAGAGTTGTGGACACCACCCCAGTACATTGATCAGTAATACTGTGTGAGATCACTGCCCAGTGTGGGGAAACATGCAGCCCATGCTGAAAGTGACAGGATGTGAAGCTCCCATCCATTTACAGCTCCATATTTCCATTGTACCATGACAGGGGGGTGCTGTGTGTGTGAAAACAACTGCCAGAGAGAGATGATGAGGGAATCAGTTTAAATTCCAACAAACAAAAGGATTTTGGGAAAACGAGAATGGAAGGTTGAGAGACAATTGCATTGAAGATCGCAGTTTTCAGAATGGTGAGATAAAGACATTTCGACAGAATCCTGCAACGTGGGCCAGTATTCCCAAGAATGATGGGTTAATGGGATATTGGTGTGAGTTCAGATGATGAGTTTTTGGATGAGCATTTGTTCTGTAGCTTTGTAAAACAACAGAGTCTATGATTCATTGGGCTGAGTGTAACAACAATTTAGCTCAGTGACATTTTTATTGAGTGTGACAGAGGGATTGTCTGCGCCAGGTCGAGCTAGATTCCTGGTGCTATCTTGTCGAACTCACCTTAATACCCACCCACCTGACACCATGGTGTCCCTCTCATTCAATAGCAGCTCGATTCTCTAACCCATCATGGTTGGAGGTACTAACCATCGCCTGGATATCCCTGGTTATACCATGATCTCTGGCCCTGGTGCTACCTTTAAAAGGCCAATGGGCACAAGTTTGAGCTTTCTCAGTCCTGTGCTACCCTTGACAGTTTACCCTGAGCATGACAGATAAGAGGCAATTACACCACGATTTGTCGACCGGGATATGTGGATGGGCTAGTACAGAGGGTACAATTCTCTGCTCAGAGGTGGCCACAATACCAGACCCACCATGCATCGTCTGAGGTCACCACCCAGCATAGTGCAGTAAATGTGGTCTGACGAAATGTCTAGAAATACAGGACAAGCATTAATAACCTTTTCCGCTCTGTCAGGAAAGGGGTCACGATATTCCCTCTACTCCCTCACACTCACTGCATGTCTATTATAGCACGTACCCCCAAACAAGGCCAATTCTCTAACATTCTCACTGCAGCATACCACACCTTCCCTACTCTCTCTCTCTCTCTCTCTCTCTCTCTCTCTCTCTCTCTCTCTCTCTCTCTCTCTCTCTCTTTCTCTCTCTCTCTCTCTCTCTCTCTCTCTCTCTCGCCTTTGCAATACCCCAACATGGCAATAGCATGTTCGAGAGAATGCCGATTTTGGAATGTTCCAGATAATCTTTCAAATATTTCCCATTTCAATGCCCAAGGAATAGCGATGCATGTTTTTCAATACACAGACAATTCAAATCCATCATGAGGCCAGTCAGCCCTTCAAACGTTCTCTAGAATGTAATAAAATGGCAGCTGGTCTCTTGATTCTCTCAGCTCCATGTTACAGGAACTTTCAGTCATTCAAGTCCCTGGGTTTCTGTCACTGAGCAGATGGCACTCAGGCACATTTACCCTGGTTTTCTTTAAGCGTCTGTTCGGGAGCATTTCTCATACAGACGGACTCTCCTCTCAATACATTCCATCAGCTTTATACTTTTATGTAATGCTAAGCACATTTTACACAGAACAATAAAAAATATGCACTCATTTTATGGTTATAGATATCCAATTTCAATTAATAATTCTGGTTAATTCACTTGTCTCATCTTATTGTTTTCAGCCAAAGACAGCTTTGAACCACTTGGCTCGTTATAAAATACAATTTCTAGCAGAGAACGTTTTCATCCTTAGCTGTTATCTTGACCGTTATCTGAATTGCACCTTTACCTTGTTATGAAAGTTTCTCTTGCTCTTTGTCTATGACTGTTTCTGTCTGTAATAGTTACACAGTCTCCAACTCAGTTGGCTGGACGGCTGGTTTGTGATGCAGAAGGAGGTGAACAGGTCAGGTTTAGTTCCTCATAAGGACAGAGGTCACCATGGAGGGGATGCTCTCTCAAACTCACCCCATGTCCTGAAGTGTGGTGACGCTCAGGACAACCACCACGCGTGGCCTCTCTCTAATGACAGAGCAGCCCCATGGTCCTTTGATACTGAATTCTATCATTGTTGCATTATAAACTTTTATCTATTTTATAATTTCGTTTTGCAGTATATTCCTGGATGTTCTGGAACAGTGTAATTTTTACCACTGTCACAGTTTCCTACACACTGCACATTCCTGCCCATTCCTCAATAATCCTTGACTTCGTTGTTATTTGTGACCCTTCTGTCTGCGCCTCAAAAATATTGAATATCTATGCCCCCAATGCTCGGCGGGGAAGATTGTTACAAAGACTCACAACACTGAGAAAACAAAGATTTAACTCATCTGTGTGTAAGATTGTTTTGTCTCCTTACCTGTGAAAGAATATAATTCCACTGGAAGCAGTTGAGAGATGACCTAGGAAGCATGGACTTGGGAGCAATTGTTCCATGGTAATGGCACGATAGACATGTGGAGACTATTTAAGGAACAGTTGCTGTGAGTGATGAATAAATATGTCCCTCTGAGACAGGCAAGACGTGGTAAGATAAAGGAACTTTGGATGACGAGAGCGGTTGAGCATCTCATCAAAAGAAAGAAGGCCGATTACATAAGGTGGAGGAAGCTAGGGTCAAGCTCAGCTCTAGAGGATTTCAGGAAGCGAGTAAGGAGCTCAAATATGGTCTGAGAAGAGCCAGGAGGGGGCATGAAAAAGGCTTGGCAAAACAGATTAGGGAGAACACAACGGCATTTTACACTTCTGTGAGGAACAAGATAATGGTAAAAGAAAGAGTAGGGCTGATCAGGGATAGCATAGGGAACTTGTGTGTGGAGTCTGAGGAGGTTGCAGAAGCCCTAAATGAGTTATTTTGCTTCTGCCTTTACGGAAGAAACGAACTTTTTAGTGAATGAAACCTTTGAAAAACAGGTGTCCCTGTTGAAATGGATAGAGATAGAGGAAGCTGATGTGCTGAAAATTTTGTCAAACATTAGGATTGACAAGTCGCCAGGCCCGGACCAGATTTGTCCTCGCCTGCTTTGGGAAACGAGAAATGCAATTGCTTCGCCACTTGTGGAGATCTTTGCATCCTCGCTCTCCACTGGAGTCGTATCTGAGGACTGTAGAGAGGCAAATGTAATTCCTCTCTTCAAGAAAGGAAATATGGAAATCCCCGGCAACTACACACTAGTAAGTCTCACGTCTGTCGTCTGCAAGGTGTTGGAAAGGATTCTGAGGGATAGGATTTATGACTGTCTGGAAGAGCATGGCTTGATTAAATGCAGTCAACATGGCTTTGCGAGGGGAGGTCAAATCTTATCGATGTCTTTGAGGATGTGACTAGAAATGTTGATGAGGGTCGAGCTGCGGATGTGGTGCATATGGACTTCAGGAAGGCAGTTGATAAGGTTCCCCATGGTCGGGTCATTCAGAGGGTCAAGAGGAATGGGATATGGGGAACTTAGCTGTCTGGATACAGAATTGGCTGGCCAACAGAAGACAGCGAGTGGTAGTAGAAGGAAAACATTCTGCGTGGAAGTCAGTGGTGAGTGGTGTTCCACAGGGCTCTGTCCTTGGGCCTCTACTGTTTGTAATTTTTATTAATGACTTGGATGAGGGGATTGAAGGATGTAACAGCAAGTTTGCAGATGACACAAATATTGGAGGTGTCGTTGAACGTATAGAGGGCTGTTGTAGGCTGCAACGGGACATTGACAGTTTGCAGAGATGGGCTGAGAGGTGGCAGATGGAGTTCAACCTGGATAAATGCGAGGTGATGCAATTGGGAAGATCGAATTTGAAAGCTGAGTACAGGATTAAGGATAGGATTCTTGGTAGTGCGGAGGAACAGAGGGCTCTTGGAGTGCAGGTACATAGATCTCTTAAAATGGCCACCCAAGTGGACAGGGTTGTTAAGAAAGCATATGGTGTTTTGGCTTTCATTAACAGGGGGATTGAGTTTTAGAGTTGTGAGATCATGTTGCAGCTCTATAAAACTTTGGTTAGACCGCAATTGGAATACTGCATCCAGTTCTGGTCGCCCTATTATAGAAAAGATGTGAATGCTTTGGAGAGGATTCAGAGGAGGTTTACCAGGATGCTGTCTGGACTGGAGGGCTTATCTTATGAGGAGAGGTTGACTGAGCTCCGACTTCTTTTCATTTGAGAAAAGGAGGAGGAGAGGAGACCTAATCGAGGTTTTAAAGTTAAGGAGAGGCATAGATAGAGTTGATTGCCAGAGTGCCAGAGACTATTTGCCAGTGCAGAAATGGCTAACATGAGTGATCATAGATTTGAGCTGGTTGGAGGAAAGGATAGAGGGGATGTCAGAGGCGGGTTCTTTACACAGAGAGTTGTGCGTTTCCGTGCGTTGCCAGCAGCAGTTATGGAAGCAGGTCATTGGGGACATTTAAGAGACTGCTGGACATACATATGGTCACAGAAATTTGAGGATGCATACATGAGGATCAGTGGTCGGCACAACATCGTGGGCTGAAGGGCCTGTTCTATGCTGTACTGTTCTATGTTCTATGTTCTATTACAAATAGTTAATCCAATGGTTAAGATATAGGTCAGGAATCAGCTCATGGCCAAAGGAATCACCATAGTTGTGCCTCGTCTGTTTCAGCCTCAGATAATGGCCGGGGATGGAATGAAGTCAGAGGAACGAAATGGTGTTTGTAACCAGAACAGAAGATAGTGACCTCCAAGCTTTCAATATTTAAATATTGAATTGTGCTTCATAGTTGAAACTGAGTAGGTCAACCGACAAGGCCCAGTGCCAGAACGAAAGAAGGAGAGAAAGAATGAACAAGTTCACAGTTGTTGTTCGTTATGGTTTGGAGAGTGAATGTTTACAGAGTAGACTAGTTGAAAATAACAATAATACAGTCACACATGATTAATGCAAATAATAAATGGACAGTGAAACTTACCAGGTACACCAACAATAGCCAGGGTAGGATAATAAAAATATTGAAAAATGTAAAGTGCACATTCGATTCGCCATGGTAATAGCCACAAATGATATGTTAAAAAAAATCCATACATAATAGGATAAACTCCTGTCCATTGTTGTTACATTCCAGTCTAATGATCTCAAATTCAGATCTCCCATTCCCCTGTCTCTGCAGCTGCTGATCCCTGTTAGTGCTTTCGGTGATACACCCACTCATACTATGGGATAACACATTGAACGGTGCCCATTTTATCATTAAAATATGTAAACCCTCCACTGGGATATGTACAATCGATGGAGACTGACATTAATCACAGTCACCAAACAAATAGGTTCAGTTAACCAGTTCCTTACACCATTTTGCACATCCCGATAAAAGGGAACATTTACTCAGTCTGGATTGTGTGGATGACGTTTGCTGAGGGATAGATCATAAATTTTTCAATCTTTTTAATCTTTCTTACTTGTATGTAGAATTATTGCTGGAACATTGCAGAGTTGTGTATGTTCCACCCTGTTTATAAAAGGAGACAGGGATAGAATAACAGACCAGATGCATAAAATGCCTGGTCGTTAAGTTTCTTGATTCCTTGAGTAATGCTGATCGTAGTTTGAAATGCCCTGGCATCAAACCATTTCATAACCTCGAGGCAACATTCAGCGCATTGAAATTGCTGCTCATGAACACGGAGAAACAATTCTGTCCCCAAATGCCTTCTATAGAGGCATAGGAAGACATAGGCCTTTCGGCCTATTACAGAGGGACAGGAGGAACTGATCAGCCTCTCGAACCTGTTACTCGTTCACCTTCTCAGACCTGTATAACAAAAGCAGAGTCAGTCAGCATGATTGCTCAATTACTGAGTAAAAAATATAAATGCAACATTCTGCTTTTGTTGGTATTTGACAGAAGCAGCAAAAAGGATTTCAGTCAATACGAACTGAATGCACTTTGAAAAGGCCATTCAGTCCTTCGGTTCCTTTAACACAGGAGCAGCAGGAGAGCACAGAGCTGTTGGAGCCTGTTATTTGTGAGCAGCAGGAAGAGAGCACGCAGCTATTTGAGGCGGTTACTCAGCGGAAGCAGGAGGAGAGCACACAGCTATTGTAGCCTGTTACTCAGGAGCAGCAGGAAGAGAGCACACAGATATTGGGGCCTCTACTCAGGAGAAGCAGGTGGAGAGCACACAGATATTGGGGCCTATTACTCAGGAGCAGCAGGAGGAGAGCACACAGCTAATGGGGCCTGTTACCCAATGGCAGCAGGTCGAGAGTACACAGCTATTGGGGCCTCTACTCAGGAGAAGCAGGTGGAGAGCACGCAGGTATTGGAGCCTGTTACACAGGAACAGCAGGAAGAGAGCACACAGCTATTGGGGCCTCTACTCAGGAGAAGCAGGAGGAGAGCACACAGCTATTGGAACTTGTTACTCAGGAGAAACAGGTGGAGAGCACAAAGCTATTGGAGCCTGTTACCCAATGGCAGCAGGTGGAGAGCACACAGGTATTGGAGTCTGTTACTCAGGAGAAGCAGAAGGAGAGCACACAGCTATTGGAGCCTATCACTCAGTAGCAGCAAGAGGAGCCACACACATTTCGGAGCCTGTTACCCAGGATAATCAGAAGGAGAGCACACAGCTATTGGAGCCTGTTACTCAGCAGAAGCAGGAGGAGAGCACACAGCTGTTGGAGCCTGTTACTCAGCAGAAGCAGGAGGAGAGCACACAGCTATTGGAGCATGTTGCTCGGGGCAGCAAGTGGAGACTAGAACACAGGAAAAGGAAGCAATCTTTCAACTGCTCACGACTGTGACTCAGGAACAGGAGGCCGTCACTCAACTGCTCGAGACTGGGACACAGGGATAGGAGGCAGTTATTCTCTGATCTGATTGTGATTCCCTCATTCCATTTTGAAGAGGTTCCCCTTTCTGCAGTCTCTGCTCCTTTTGAGGGTCATGTTGCAGCTCCAAATGCTGTCACTACAGTCACCATGACTCATCCCAGTGGGTAACAAAAGCATCTGGCCTTCCTGAATTTCCACAGCAGCTTAAAGCACAGCCTCCAGGAAACGGTCCCCAGCTTTTCCACTAACGCTCCAAAACCAGAATTAACTCAAATGTCACTCAAGTGCGAGTGTGAAACAAGGTCTGGATCAGTAACAGTGGAAGTGATTCCTTGTTACTGAGCACATGATCAGCAGAGAGTGATTAACACAGGCGTTCAATTGATTGACACAGATCAAGTTAGAAAGGTGTGCATCAAAACTGAAAAAAACTCCACTATCCAACTTGGAGCACAGGGCAGGACACCGGGAAGTCAAATAAAACATACGCTATGCTTTTTGAACATTGTTTCTAAGCTGCTTAATGTTGGAAGCTGATGCTCAGTTTAAATACCAACAGTTTCAATAGCAACAAATGGGAGGGATTTGGGAAATAGACGGATGGAGAGAGACTCAGAGTCAGTGTCGTGGAAGGATGTGTTCACAGGTTTCAAAATGCTGAAGTGAAGACATTTCGATAGCATCAAGTAACATAGGCTGGTATTTCAGGCAATGGTGAATTAATAGTATACTGGTGTGAGTTCAGACAGAATCATGGACTCTCGGAGATGTACAGCACAGATCTTCAGTCTATCTCGTCCATGCCGATGGGATATCACAAATTAAACTAGTCCCATTCGCCAACATTTGGCCCATAACAACGTAAACCCTTCCTCTTCGTGTACCCATCCAAATGCCTTTTAAATATTGTAATCATAACAGCCACTGACAGCTCATTCCAGACATGCACCAATCTGTGTTAGAAAAAGTTGGTCCTTAGGTCTCCCCTGATATCCATGCCCTCTAGGTTTGCGAAAAAGTTCCTGGCTATTCACCCTGTATATGCCTCTCATACTCCAAGAAAAATCACCCCAACCTACTCACCGTCTCCCTATAGCTCAAATCCTGGCAGCATCCTTGTAAATGTTTTCTGACTCCCTACAAGTTTCACAATATCTTTCTGCTAGGAGGGAGACCACAATTGAATACAATACTCCAAAAGAACCAATTAATGTGCTGTACAGCAGCAACATGGCCTCCTAATTCATATAGTGAAAGCACTGACCAATAAAGGCAAGCATTCCAAATGGCTTCTACAGTATTCTGTCGAACTGTAACACAACCTTCAAGGAATTTTGAACCTACACTCCAAGACGTTATTGTTCAGCAACACTCCCGAGGACCTTACCATAAAGTGGATACATCATGCCCTGATTTGCATTTCCAAAATGCAGTTCCTCCCATTTTTCCACACTAAACATCATTCGCTGCTCCTCAGCCGATCAGCCCACCTGATCAAGATCTCATTGTACTCTGACGTAAACCTTCTGTGTTGTCCGCTACAACATCAGGTTTGGTGTCATTTGCAAACTAACCAACTGTCGCTGCTGCGTTCACACCCAAATGATCTATATAAATATTGAAAAACATTGGACCCAGCACTGATACTTGGCGCACACTACTGGTTATAAACCTCCAGTTCGAAAAGCAATCCTCCTTCGCCACCCTCTATCTCCTACCTTCGAGCCAATTTTGTATCCACATGGCTAGTTTTCCATGTGCATTCCATGTGAAGTAACCTTGTTAACCAGTCTACCATGCAGAAAGTTGTCAACTGCCTTCCTGAAGTCTATATCGGCAATGTGCACCTCTGCCTCAATGAATCCTCTTAGTCATTTCTTCAAAAAACTCAGTCAATTTAGTGAGACACCATTTCCTATGCTTAAAGCTACGTTGACCACCCCGTATCAGTCCTTGCCATTCCAAATACATGTAAACCTTGCGCTTCATTATCCACACCAACAACTTGCCCATCACTGACGTCAGGCTCACTGGCTTTTCCTATCCATCCTTCTTAAATTTTTTAAAGTAATGACATCACGTTATCAAACCTCCTATCTTCTGGCACCTCACCTTTGACAATCAATGATACAAATATCTCAGCATGTGACCCAACAATCCCTTCCCTAGCTTCCCACAGAGTTCTAGAGGACACCTGATCAGGTTCTGGGGACTTTTCCATCTTTACAGGCTTTACGAACTCCAGCATCTCTTCCTCTATAATACAGACACTTTTCAAGATGTCACTGTTTATTTCTGAAGTTCTTTAGCTTCCATATCCTTCTGCACAGTGAATACTGATGGAAGGTGCTTGTTTAGTATCGCCTCCATCTCCTGGGATTCTCCACATCGGCATCTTGGTGATCTCTAAGTGGTCCAAAACTCTCCCTAGTTACTCTTCCATCCTTAAAGTATTTGTACAGTCCCTTTGAATTCTCCTTAACCCTATTTTCAAATCTATCTCATGCCCCATTTATGGCCTCCGGATTTCCCTTTTAAGTGTACTCCTGCTGGCGATAGACTCTTCTCGACAATCATTTTAAATCTGAATTCAGAGGCGGATGACGATGACATATCTAGTTTTGATTGTTGGAAAAACCCAACTAATTCGCAGATGCCCTTGAAGGAAGCAAACAGCCATCCTTACCTGGTCCAGGTTACATGTGACTCCAGACCCACAACAATATGGTTAACTGTTAACTGCTCTCTGGGCAATTAGTGATGGGTAATAAATGCAGGCTAAACCAATTATACTCTCATCCCGTGAAAGAATACTGTAAAAACATCGACTCCTGATATCTCTTCATGACATATGCTTCCCTCTTATCCGTGACCAGGCCATCATTTTCTCCAGTCCTCCAGAATTCCTTACACCTACCCGCCTTACCCTTCACCCTAACAGGGGCATACTGTCTCTGGGCTCTTGACATCTCATTTTTGAAGGCTTCCCTCTTCACACCTGACGCCTTATCTGTGAATATCTATCCCAATCAGTTTGGAAGTTAGAATCAAAGAGTCATAGAGATGTACAGCTTAGAAACAGACCCTTCTGTCCAACTTGTACATGCCGACTAGATATCCCAAACCAATCAAATCCCACCTGCCAGCATCCGACCCATATCGTTCCAAACCCTTCCTATTCATGTACCCATCCAAATGCCTCTTAAATGTTGCAATTGTACCAGCCTCCACCACTTCCACTGGCAGCTCATTCCGTACAAGTACCATCCTCTGTGTGAAAACATTGTCCCTTAGGTCACTTTTATATCTTTCCACTCTCACCCTAAACCTTTACCCTCTAGTACTGCACTCTTGGACCCCAAGAAAAAGACTTTGTCCATTAAATCCATCCAAGTTCTTGCCTAATATCATCAACTTAGCCTTCCTCCACGTTAAACCATTATCTGTTCGACCCAGTTCATCCTTTTCCATCTCTGTTTCAAAGCTAATAGAATTATGATTACTTGTTCCAAAGTGCTTCCCCTCTGATAATTCAATCTCCTGCCCTACCTTATTTCCCAAGGGTAGGTCAAGTTTATGTCCTTCTCTGTGATGGAGAGCATTGGACAAGCATCTCCAGCTTTGTGACTGTTCGTGGTTTCAACAGAATCTATGACTCATTGGACTGAATCAAACAATAATTTGTTTAAGTGATGTTTTCATTGAGTGTGACAGAGGCTGAACAAGGCTGAGCAAGTTACCTGGTGCTATCTTATCAAACTCCCCTCATTAACTAACCACCCTACCCCATGCTGTCCAGCTTATTCAATACCAGCCCGATTCTCCCACCCATCATGGCTGGAAGTACTCACCATCGCTCGGATACCACTGGATATTCCGTGATCCCTGGCATTGGTTCCATCTTCAAAAGGACAATGGTCACACGGTTGAGCTTTCTTAGTTAGAAGTTGCCTTGCACAGTTTATCCTGAGCACAGCAGATAAGGTGTTAATACACCACCGTTTTTTGACAGTGGTTTGGAAGTGCTGGTGGATGGGCTAGTACAAAGGTGGACCATTCTCTTCCCAGAGGGAACCACACCACCAGACCCACTGTGAGTGTTCCGAGCACAACACCCAGATCAGTGCAGTATCTGCGGTCTGAGGAAATGTCCAGCAATACAGCACAAGCATCAATAAATTTCCCCGTTCTGTCAGAATAAGGGTCACTGTATTCTTTCTGCTCCCTCACACTCACTGTCTATTTGTTATAGCACCAACCACCGAACTAGGCTCATGCTCCACCACTCTCACTATTGCACTGTCTCTCCCTCTCTCTCACACACACAATTTCCCTCCACTTTCCCACCCACACTAACACTATGGACTGACTCCCTCCTGACACTTCACCATTTCCCCTATCACACCTACACCAACACTAAGAGCAGGGCCACACACTGCAACCTTGCCTCCCTCCCTTTGTCCCATCCCAGGAGTAACAGCCTGGAATAGGACAGAAAGGCTCAAGCCGCTGGTGGAGTGCCCGATATCCGCTCCCTCATCCCCCCGCCACATGGGGAGGACCCTGGTACGAGTCGGAGAGGACAGGGATGCCTCGTGTGGAGATTCTGAAACATCCACGTCCCACCGACCGAGTAAGGAACAATGTTCAGTGAAGGGCAATTCTCACTTTAAAACCACTGGCAGCTCCATTTCCCCCTGGGACAACTAAGAAGCCGTCCCCTGATGCCATCTCTCTTTTGTGTCGAGCTGGTACAAATGGAAACCCCACCGTCTCAGTGGGCACGAGGGTGGGCTCACATCACATCGTCATCACTACCTCCCAGGAAGGGAGCACGGAGGCTCCCTCCTAAACCTCCCCCTGTAAACAGCTCAGATACTGAAAATAATCTGTGACATTTACTGCTCTCCTCACTTGTCCTGTCATGTTCAATAATCTGTCCTCCTATACATCCAGCATCCTGTGCTCCTGCAGCCCTTTTATAATGGTACAGATATTTTATATTGTCTGTCAATGTTATTCCTACCAAAGTGCATCATCTCACACTGCTCTGCATTGATGCTCATCTGCCATAAAACAGAACACTACACAAATTTGTCACTGCCCTTTTTGGAGTTCCACACTGTCCTCTACACACTTTACAATTATTCCAGGTTTGGTTTCTGCAAGCATTGTAATTGCCCTACAATCACACTCCACACATAAATACTGACTCACTCACTTGTGTGAACAAGCGCAATATGCACACACTCCCCAAGAACAGACTGAAAAATCTGACACACACCAGAGAGCAAGTGATATATTGACAAAGTTACTGGAGCAAGAGAAATACTGGCAGACACTCCATGTCTGTATTAGTGTCAGTTTATGAGTGAGTGTCTCTATGTCTCTTTGTTAGTGGGTGTTTATCTGTGTGTATCAGTGTGGGGCAAGTCTGACAGTTTCTGTGGTGTTAATGTGATGAACTATCCCACTGACATGAGTTTCTGAGATAGAGGTACTCCACCCAAAACTTTAACTTTCATTTCTGTCCACAGATGCTGACAGACTTGCTGCGCTTTCTGTCACTGTCAGTCTCTGTTGGTCTCCCCACCCTCTCTACAGGTGGTAATGGAGGGCGAAAATCATCAGGGATTCAGTTTAGGACGGACAGAGGGAGTGTCTCAGCTCACAGCACCATCCAAACTGAGAGCACCGTCAACACACATATACGCACACACACACACACTACAAACACGCGCACACACAGACACGTACACAAGACATATACAGCTGCACACAGACACTTACACATAGATACACATACGCATAGCCACCCTACATACGCGCTTACATACAGTCACACACCCGACACACACATCCAGACGCAGAGAGCCACACAGACATAAAGAGACATACACACGCCCATGACACACACAAACACGCACACTTATGCTTAGAATCATGCAGACATATATGCCTTCACGCACGCATGCGCATGCACTCACGCAGACACACACACACACCCGTAAAACACACACAGCCACAGGTTTCACCCGTTTCCTCATGCCCCCCCCCCCCACCCCAACTTATCCCAGATCCAAACTTCCAACTCGGCACCTCCCTTTAAAACCCTACTACCTGTCCATCTTCATTCCAACTATCCACTTCACCCTCTACTCCAAGCTATCACTTTCACCCCACCTTCATTTAATTGTCGCCTTCCCAGCTACCTTACCCAAGCACCACCCACTCCCATTTATCGCTCAGCCCCAATGGTCCACAAGCCTCATTACTAATGGTGGGATTATGTTCAAAATTTCAACTTTCCTGCTCCTTGGATACTATCTGAAATTCTGTGCTTTTCCAGCACCACACTCTTTGATACAGACACATACGCACACAGAGATACAGAAACACACACACAAACACAAAGATAGCAATGCTACCCACACACGAAAATATCCACACTACCCACACTGCCCACACACACACATACACTCACACACAGACACAGACAGCCAGGTATACACATTCAAACATGAACAATTCTAACACACACAGACACACACATTCCCACATGCACACACATACACTTACACACAGACACACGCACAGATAGACAGACATACACACTCAAATAAACATGCACACTAACACACACAGACATGCACACGTATGGTCATAGACGGACAGACACACTCAGCCAGCCACACAACTAATACACACGCATACACGCAAAAAGCATATGTACGTACATATATGCACAATGAAACACACACAGACACAAACACAAACATACACACACACAGGCACACAGATAAACACTGATATAACGTGCACACACACACAGACAGAGGCATACACACATTAACACATAGAAAACACCCTTGCACACAGACACCCACACTCCTCACACACACGCAGAATCACAGATACACACAGACACACAAGCACTCGCACACACACACAAAACAAACACTTGTATTATCACACAGACACACAGAGATACACAGACATATGTACACACCGACACACACAAACACTGACACACAGACATGCACACATAGAGGCAGACATACATTGACGCACGCGCGCTCACACTTCCTGTAAAATGCAATGTTTAGTAACTTACTCTTCCATATAATCTTATGTGTGAGAAAGGATTGAAAAGTCCGAAAGCAGACAAGCAGAGTGTGGCATTGTATCACTTTCAACAAAAGTGGGACAATCAGATGGAGAGGGAGGGAGGGAGAAAGGCTTTGAACCCCATTTCAATGATTCACCCCCAAAACAAGAGTTCTGATTGCTCAGAGATGCTGAGAGAGAGTTACAAACATATAAACACACATTAATGCAGGAGCACACATAACATGCACAGAGAAATACATACACACAGAGACACATATAGACACACACAAATGGACAAGCGCAGACAGAAATATGCAGATAGAAGCTTGGACATACAAACGCAAATGGTGTCATCGAGTTATACAGGGGGTTTGGAAACAGATCTATCTGCCCATAAACTCAATGCTAACGATAACCTGAAACTCGACTATCCTCACGTTCCTGCGCTTGGACCTTATATTTCCAAAACCTCTCGTAATATTTTACTTTAAAAAGTCTACTAAATGTTGTGACTTTACCCACATCCATCATTTCTCAGGACGTTCACTCCATTTACGAACCAAGTGACGTGTAATAAAAATGCACTTCATGGATCCTGATCAAGTATATACAAGAACTCTGTGGGAAGCTCGGGAAGTGATTTCTGGGAATCTTGATGACATGTTCTTATCATCAATAGCCACAGGTAAGGTGCTGGAAGATACGATACGAGATGACCAACGTGGTGATATTATTAAACAAACTGGGAAGGAAACGCCAGGGAACAATAGACCAGTGAGCCTGACATCGGAAGTGGGCAAGTTGTTGGAGTGAATCCTGAGTGACAGGATGTACATGCATTTGGAAAGGCAAGGACTGATTAGGAATAGTCAACATGGTGTTGTGTGTGGGAAATCATGTCAAACAAATGTGATTTTTGTTCTGTTGAACTAACAAAGAGGATTGATGAGTCAGAGTGGTAGACGTGATCTATGTGGATTTCCGTAAGGCGTCCGACAAGGTTCCCCATGGGAAACTGGTTAGAAAGGGTAGATCTCACGGAATGCAGGACGAACTAGCCATGTTGATACAGAACTGGCTCGAAGATAGAAGGCAGAGGGTGATGGTGGAGGATTGTTTTACACACTGGAGACTTGTGACCAGTGGAGTGCCACAATGATTGGTGCTAGGTTCACTGCTGTTCGCCATTTATATAAATAAATAGGATGTGAAAATAGGTGGAATGGTTAGTACGTTCATCGATGACACCAAATCCTTACTACAGGGTAGGGAAGTCCACAACTAGAGGACATAGAATTAAGGTGAGATGGACAAGATTTAAATGGGACCTAAGGGGACCATTTTCACGCAGAGGCTGGTGCACATATGCAATGAACTGCCAGAAAAAGTGGTTGAGGCTGCTACAATTACAACATTTACAAGGGATCTGGGTGGGGGCATGAATTGGAAGCGTTTCGATTGATATGGAAGAAATGCGAGAAAATAAACTAAGTTAACTTACAAGAACTGGTTGGCACGAATGAGTTCAACCACAGGTTCTGTTTCTGCGCTGCACGTCTCAATAATTCATTGATCTAATTAATTATGATGTGCTTGTAACCTTCTTAACCTTCCACCATATAACTAATTTTGGTGTAATCCGTAAACATGCTAACCATGCCTCCTATAATACTCATCTAAATCATTGATATAAGTGAAAACCAAAAGTGAATCCAGCACTACCCCGTGTGGAACGCCGCTGGTCACAGGCCTCCAGTCCAAAAGACAACCCTTCTCCACCAGCGTCTGTCTACTGTCAATAAGCAGAAACACTCGCACGCATACAGACATGCAGAGACACAGACACTTCTGTTTCTTTTTCAGTCAGAGGTAGATCTGTGCTGATTGATAAGGGGATCAAGGGTTGCATTGAGAAGGTAGGAACATTTTGTTGAGAAACATATCAGTGATGATCGAACAGCTGATCAGACTCGATGGCCCAAACAGTCCAGTTCATGGTTTACACTACCGGAAATGTTGACCCAAGAGAGCAGTGGAGGCTGAGTTTGATAAATACTTTAATGAACAGAGTCAATGGTAACGTGGGATAGGTTTGAGGGGCTGGATGGTCGCCATCTTTCCAATTGGTTGCGCCCTCATTTCTAAAATAAAAGAGAAGATAACTTGCTCTGAGATTCATACACTTTTAAATTTAGAGGTTCCACCGTTTAAAGTTGAGAAACGGCTGTTCCCATCTCCTTATGATTGTGCTGTCTGTGGTATTCTCATCCCCCGGGAACAATGAAGACTCGGTCATTAAGATATTCAAGTCTGAACTTGACTGACCTTTGTTGGACAAGGACGTCAGTGTTTATTGACAATAGACAGGAAAGGGCTTTTCACTCGCAAACAGAGCAGCCAGGATCTTTATAAACTGAGAGCCGGCTGGAGCGCCTATCCCATGTTCTTTCACTGCACCCATTCAGGCTGTTACAATGGAAGAGGGAGACCCCATTAAGCAAGTCAGTATCACTGCAATGTGGCTGGAGGAGATCATTCTGCCCCTCTAATGAGATACACAGGAATAGAATGAAGGAGTTGGACATAGTGTAATAGAGATATGCATCAGGAAAACAGACTCTCGTCCAACTCATCCTTTCCAATCGGATATCCGAAAGTAATTTAGTCTCATTTGCCACCATTTCGCCAATATCTCTCTGAATCATTCCTTTCCATATATCCATCTGGATTATTTTTACTTGTTGAAATCACACCAGCCTCCATCACTTCCTCTGGCAGCTCATTCCATACACGCATAATACGCTGTGTGAACAAATTGCCCCTTAGTTCCCTTTTATATCATTCCCCTCTCACCTTAAACCTATGGTCTCTAGTTCTGGATTCCCTTACCCCAGGGAAAAGACATTTCTTATTTACTCTATCCGTGGCGCTCAAGATTTTATAAACCTCTTTAAGGTCCCCTCTCAAAGACAATAATTTATTTTAATGTGTAGTGACTGCAGCAATTTTTCAACGTAGCACAAACAGCCAAAAATGAAATTATGATGAAGATTATTGTTTGTGTTGTTAAATGGATGAATGCTCATCAAACTAACCGAAAACCTCCCCTCCCCCTCAGTGCCTGTCTGGTGAAATTTGAGCACATTACTGATATTGCAGAATGGTTCTATTACTGCATCTAAAAGACAACATTTTTGACCTGACAGCAATCCCGTCAAACGTTAGACTATATTCAGTGCTCATCTTTTAAACTGTCAGGCACCTGGATCATTGATGGTACGAACTCAACCTAATCATATGACAACAAATGGCCTGAATGGAGGACCGCTTAGCTCAGGAACAAATCGACAACCAACTGCACAGTATAGCAGGAGGCCATGTAAATATTCTAAGGGAGCCCTAGTTAGTACCAGGAAATATGGAGTAGAAATAAATACTTGTTTTCAGGTTGGAAAGCTGTAACTAGTGAAACTCCTGAGGGATCAGTGTGAGTTTCTGAACAGTTTACAAGGTAGATTAATGGTTTGGTGAAGTGGCCGAATGTATTGGTGTTTGCTCATACACCGGATAAACATTCAATAAGATGTGAAGGGGAGGCAGAGAGTCTCAATGAGGTACAGACAGGGCAGGGTCGTGAGCAAACGTTACGCACAAAATAAATGTACAATGTCAGTGATGGGAAGTTTGTTTTGAAGGAAGCATAAAATAACAGTAAATTATATAACTGGAGGCAGAATGCAGATTTCGGTGGTACAAAGGGATTCGTGTGTCCAGCTACATATTTCGCAACAAGTTCGTCTATAGATGCAGCACGTGATTTGGAAAATAAATGGAATGATACTTTATCTTGCAAAGGGTATTGGGTATGATTTTAAGGTTGTTTTACTGCATCTGGACAGGGCATTGCTGAGACGACATCTAATGTACTGTGTGTTGGCTGTGAATTCCACTGAAGTAAAAAAAAACAAACTCCTTCTGAAACTTGTTTCTCTTTACTCGCCTTGCGATGAAGGCGTTATTAGATTTTTTAAAAATTAGATTACATACAGTGTGGAAATAGGCCCTTCGGCCTAACAAGTCCAAACCGACCGGCTGAAACACAGCCCACCCATTCCCCTACATTCACCGAACACTACGGGAAATTTAGCATGTCCAATTCACCTAACCTGCACATCTTTGGACTGTGGGAGGAAACCGGGACAAACCCACACAGACACGGGGAGAATATGCAAACTCCACGCAGTCAGTCACCTGAGTCGGGAATTGAATCCGTGTATCTGGTGCTGTGAGGCAGCAGCGCTAACCACTGTGCCACCGTGCCGCCCATTAGGCTTTGAACGATCAGAGGTTTAGGACTGACAATGAGAAATGTTCTTACTGACCATATACGATTTTGAGCGAGTGAATACCTGATGAATATTTTATCTTCTATGGAAGAATAAGACTGGGGTAGTAATTTAAGGATAAAATGCATTCATTTAAGTACGGATATTATGAAGATATTAAAAGTTGTATTATACAAGTGTACGGGAACACAGAAGCACATCTTCAAATCTAATGGGGCGATTTTTAATGAAAGAAATAGCTGTGTGTTCGACAGCAGCAAAGATGTACCTACATGGAGCAGGGAACGTGATGGAGTTGTACCGTTCAGACACTGTTCAAAGAGACCTCATCGGGTCCAGTTTGCGACTGGATAACGTTAATATGTGATTCAACTCAGAGAGTGGGGAAATGTAACCTTCCTGAAAAGGAACAGCCGGTTGCTCCCTCTCTCTCCGTCTTCCTTATTCCAGCAATGTGTGTGAGCTGAAAACTCCTAAGTCATCTTTACCACTCATGGAAGATTCCTTTCGAGGAATCACTGGAATCACATCACTGCCTGACATATAGGGAATTTAGCTAAATGTACCTGTTCCAGGAAGTTATTCCATTACCAGTAGCTTGTAAGAGCAGAATAGCTCCATAAGCTGAATGGTATTTGGAACAATCACTCATGTTTCCTGTCATTCTGACTTCAATTAATATTTGGTCAAAGTTCTTTCAAGCTAACTCTCTGCAGTGATTTTATTTTTCAGTTTGTCATCAAACGTGTGCATCTGTCAGTATTTTTAGAGAGGGAAACATCGGTACGCAGATTTGCACTTTCCAAAATGTTTGTCATTCATCTTTCCATCGTAGTTTGAGTAATTTTGTTTCGGTCATAAACTTGTCAATTGTAGCAGATTAATGAATTCTACCTGATTTGTTCCTAATTCTGACTCAGTCTGAGACCTATATTGTTGGTCATATCACCAAGTTATTTATATTAAGATTTACAGTGATCAGTGGAAGCATGGGACGAGGAAAGGGAATAGTGACCTAAACTATTGATTGGTGAGCCTGACGTGGGCACGTTGTTGCAGTGGATTCTGAGGGATAGGATTTACATGCATTTGCGGATGCAACTACTGATTAGGGATAGTCAACATGGCTTTATGCATGGGAAATCAAGTCTACCAATGTTGATTGCGTTTTTTGAAGAGGTGGCAAGAAACAATGAAGGCCGTCTGGTAGACGCTATCCGTACAGTCCTCAGCAAGGTGTTCAACAGGATTCCACAAGGCAGACAAGTTAGTAAGGTTAGGTGACAAATGGATCGAAGATGAGCGAACCAATCGACTACAAAATTAGAGTGAAGGTAGGAGACAGAGGGTGGTAGGGGACAGCTTTTCAGATTGGAGCACTGTGACCAATGGTGTAACACAAGGTGCTGAATCCACTGCATTTTTCATTTGTATAGATGATTTGGGTATGAAGATTGGCCTTTTTATTATGTTTATAGATGACATCAAAATTGGAGGTGCAGTGGCCAGCAAGATTTACCTCTGAGTTTAATGGAACCTCGATCAGATGGGCCAAGGAGGAACAAATGGAGTTAAATTTAGACAAATGTGTAGTGTTGCATTTTTAATAAGATAAAACAGGGCAGGATTTACATAATTAATGGTGGAGCCCTGGGGAGTGTTGTCGAACAAAAGGGTGCAGGCTCATAGATCTTTGGAGATGGAGTCGCAGGTAGACAGGGTGGGGATGAAGGGGTTGGGGATGCTTGCTTTCACTGGTCCGTGCATTGAGTATGCGAGTTGGGAGATCATATTTCGACAGGTCAGGATAGTGGTGAGGTCAGATTTAGAATATTATGTTTAATTCAGTTCTATCTGCTGTAGGAAGGCTGCCTTTAAACTTGAGAGGGAGCAGAAAGGTTTTACAATGATATTGCCGAGCATGGAGGGAATGAGCTACAGGGAAAGGGTTGGCAGACTAAGGTTTGTTTACTCTGGAGCAACGGAGGCCGAGGTGTGACATTATAGAGGATTATAAAATCGTGAGTGACATGGACAATCTGAATAGTACGGTCTTTTTCTCAGTATCCGGGAGTCCAAAACTATAGGATAAAGGTTTAAGGTGAGAGGAGAGAGATCGTAAATGGACAAAATTTTCATGCAGATTGTGGTGTGTGTATGGAATGAGCTGTCAGAGAACGTGATGGAGGCTGATACAGTTTCAACATTTAAAAAGCTTCTGGATGTGCATATTAATAGGAAGGATTTAGAGGATATGAGCCTAATTCTGGCTTCACAAGAATGAGGGAAAGCCATCCAGCCCATCAAAACTGGGCAAGTAGAGGGTCAGTCCTTTCAGTCCCTCCCGGCGGTTACACAGAAAGACAAGGACTCTGCTCAGCCCCACACGTCACTTACACGGGATCTGAACGTGACCATTCTACACCTGGAGTCACTTAGAAAGGAAAAGGAAGCGGTCACTCAGCTTCTCAAGTGACTAACACAGGAACAAGAAGGTGTCAACACATAAACACATAGAGCAGGAACTGCACAGAAGGACTGTCCCATGTTATTCCCCGTCATTACCCAAATTACATCCGTGTTGTGTTAGCGTGGTTGTTTGGCAGTGGAAATGAAGCCATTTTTTAAAACAGTCTCAAAAGCATCTTCCACAGCTGAGTGATGTTCTTTCTGAAGGTCAAGTGGGTGAGGAATGGCTAACTGTTTCAGACTGAAGGTATTATAACTTCTGGCAGGATTGTGAACAATGTAACGTTGAGTGGAGGCTCACACAGTAACTGCGCATTAAAGTGCATTCAGAGCCCGTCAACGGAAATGAGGGTTCTGCACAGGCGTGTAAACTATTGGGAATCGAGCATCCTGTGGGAAATCTGGAAATTCTCACCTTATCAATGGCTGTTTGAAACATCATAATGAGTGTCTGTCCATACCCATCAAGTTTCAACTTCTTATTCTTTCACAGTGCTACAGGTTAAAGACATAGTTACTGCACTACCTCCTGATTGTACTATCATGCCAGGGTTTGGTCTGGTGAAAATCATTTGCACTGTCTCGATGCCATAGAGATCATTATTTATAAAGCACGACTGACAAGGGGAGCATTTTTTGTCCACCAATGATTGCTCTTGATTGTGAGGCCATTTGTAAAGACAATATAGAGCCAACCATATTGTTGTAGGTCTGCAGTCACACTTAGATTCTTTACCAAAGGCTATCAGTGAAATAATAAAAGAAATACTAATGTCTTATTGTTGATGTAAGTAAAATGAGGTTTCATTCCAATGTTTGTCATACGAATTTAAGTTCTATCATTGGCTCTGGTAGGATTTGAAACAATGTCTTTAAAGCCAGAACTTGTGCCTCTGAATTACCCATCCGGTGACATTATTACTCTGATATTGGGTCCCTATTATGAAATAACTGGAGAGACAAGAACAAGCTTATAGTCAAGATATTTGTATCTGAAAGACTGATCAGAAAAGAACTGGAGCCATAAAATTCGAAGTTAACAAGGGGACAGGTGACTGCTAATTCAGCCACAGCACTGAGGCTGAGAGAATACAGAGACACATAACAGTTCAGGGGTAAAGGAAGATTTAAGTGTCTGAATAGCCTTGTTCCTTCTTAGATATTTATGAATGAGGAGTCTGAAATTGATGGATAGGTGTTTGTGACTGAAACTAAGGATAACAGTTTATGTATTCGTTAAATATAAATAACTGAAATAGCAATAACCTCCACCATTGTTTATAGAATTGACAGGTATAGGCTTACAAGGAACACCAACAACAGTGAGGATGGGATAGTAACCTGCCTGAAAAATCATCAGTACGGCTTCTATCAGCAACTATAACCATGGCCAATCTCGAACAAGATAGTAAAGACACAAGGATAAACTCCTGTCCATTCTCAGAACATTCCAGTCTAATGTTCTCAGATTCTGATCCATCGTTGGAACATTCCAGTCTATTGTTGAAAGATTCTCTTTCTCTCCCTCTTTTTGTCCTGCAGATCCAAATCATCTTGTGGATGAAGCTATTGCTGATACAGTGGGATAACAGGTTGAAGGACGCCCCGCATTAATAGAAGAGGAAACCCTCCAGTGACGCAATTATGTTCCATGGAGACTGACATCAATCACCGGCACTGAACAAACAGCTCCAGTTACCCTCCATTCACTATAACCCTCATATGCCACAATAATATTTGGTCGGGGTGGGATGTTGACAAAGCTGACTATTGGGTAAATGGCACATCTCCAATTGCAAACTTAGTGGGGAGGCAGAGAACTGATGCTTTCTCTTCACAAGCTCGATAGTTCTACTGTGTTTTGGCAGAGTTGGAATTGCCGGGCTGCCGAGGCCATCTGTGTCTGTTCACGAACACTGCTGCATCCTTTCGTTTCATTTATTTATGTTTTACTTCGACATTTATCTGGCCATCACTTAATGGCTTAGGCAGGGTTAGGCATTTTTGAGAGGCTCCTACAGTGCCATAGACAGTGTAGATACAGTCTATTCCTTGTGGTCCTTGCAGCCGCGGCCGAGTCCTGTGGAGCGATGGTCAAACTCTCACAGAACCAGGATTCTAAGTTTTACCTTTCGCCAATTATTGCTGGGGTCTCAGCAGGGTTGGAAGGTAATAAATCTCTGCAGGATGTTGCACACTCTCTCTGAAATTTCTCTCAGAATTGTCTTTTGATGTGCTTTCCTCCTGGATTGGAGAACTGCTTGTGAGACAATCTGTTTCCTGAATGTGCTTTTGACAAGGGTGTGTATATGGGATGTGACCATATTGGAACAGTAACTGTTCAGCAGTTAAATAAACTGTTGTCCTGTTAAGTTTTCCAATAGTTATTCCAAGTTCCTCTTGTTGTTGCTGTATTTTGTCGACTGTGTTTGAATAGATTGTGTTTTGCTTAAAGTTGAATATTTCGACCAAGTGAATTGTATCTGAATGAAATCACCTCGCATTTACCTTTAAATAAGAAAGTGTTCGGATCGAGACTACCTTTTCCATGTGCATTGAGGAGATCTGCTCGGGTCCATAATAAGAAGGATAGATATTTAAGTTTTACTTGGGTAATTACTTAATGGACAACACGTTTCAGAAATATGGGGTTTGACAGCAAAATGTGCTTTGCTGGTGGAGTGGTAGCTCGACTAGGAAATGGACCGGATACTTAATCCACCTCACAGACCTAGCCCAGACATGTATAAGCCACGTATGGAACACTGTACATACCAGGATCAGTACAAACCAGCAATCTGCCCAGGATGGAATACTGTTCAGACTAAGCTCAATACAACACAGCGATCTGTCCAGGATGGAGCACTGCGTAGACTAGGCTCAGTATAACCCAGCAAACTGTCCAGGATGGAATACTGTGCAAGTTTCACCAGTTCACAAGCTATCCCTTCAATACGAGGAGCAGTACAGACCACACTGAGGCATTGATTCAGAAACCCAGATGAAATGGTCTGTCTAGCATGGAATGCAGTCTGCAGCCCACACCAGTGTCTTGCTCTACAAATGCGGACAAGGTACCTGCTCAGTATTACACCTGTACAGTGGATAGCAGTGAAGTGATCTGTAAACTAGGAGCGGTTAATGTCCCAGCATGTCGGGCTGTGTACACCACCCCAGTGCATTGCTCCATAACACTGTGACAGATCACTTCCCAGCGTGAGGAATCTTACAGCCCATGCTGGAAGTGACAACATGTGCAGTTCCCATCCATTTCCAGCTCCATATCTCCATTGTGCCATGAAAACCGGTGCTGTGGGTATAAACATCACTGCCACAGAGAGATGGTACGGGGGAGCGTTGTGGAGAGATAATTTTAAATACCAATAAGCAAAAGGATTTTGGGAAAAAGAGAAAAGGAGATTGAGAGACAAATTCATGGAAGATCAGAGGTTTCAGAATGCTGAAATAAAGATAATTCGGCAACATCTTGCAATATGAGCCAGTATGCTCAGGAATGATGGGTGAACGGAATATCAGTGTGAGTTCTGATGTTGGAGATTTTGATGAGCACTTGTTTTGCAGCTTTATAACTGGGAGTGGGCTCAGCAGAGTCTTCGACTTATTGGGCTGAATCTGGCAATAATTTGTCTCAGTGACTTTTTTTCTGAGTGTGACAGAGGGATTGTGTGGCACGAGGCTGAGCTAGTTTCCTGGTGATATCTTATCGAACTCACTTCATTAACTGCCAACTCCACTCCATGACGTCCGTATCATTCAATAACATCCAGATTCCCCCACCCATCATGGCTGGAGGTACTCACCATCGCAAAGATGTCCCTGGATATTCTGGGGTCCTTGCACGGCTGCCATCTTTAAAGACCAACAAACTCATGTTTGAGCTTTCTCATTTTGGATCTGCCCTGCATGGCAGTTAAGGGGCCATTGCACCATGTTTTGTCGACAGGGGCAGATGGATTGGCTACGACAGACAGGGACCATTCTCTTCCCAGATTAGGCACACCACCAGATCCACCAAGCACGGTCTAAGTTCACCAACCCAGATCAGTGCAGTATCTGCAGTGTGAAGAAATGCGCAGCAATACAGGACAAGCATTAATAAACTCGCCCACTCTGTCAGGAAATGGATCACCGTATTCTCTTGTTCCCTCACACTCACTGTTACAGCACCTACCACTCTCACTACTGCATGCAGCACCTTCCCTTCTTCTCTGACTTTCTCTGTCTCTTTGTCTGTCTCCCTCTGTCTGTCTGTCTCTCTTTCTCATCTTTGTAATACCCCCACAAGGTGGTAGAATATTCTGGATCATGCCGATTATAGAATGTTCAGATAATGTTCCAAACAATTCCCATTTTCAGAAAAAAAATGTCGATGTTCCCGTATGTGACGCATAAAGCGAAGAATTAGAAATGTACGTTTTTCAAATTGCATATAATTCAAATTCATAATGAGACTATTCAGCCCTTCAAACGTGCTCTAGCATTTAATAAGATCGGGGCTGATTTGATGGTTTTCTCAGCTCCATGCCAAAGGAACGTTCAGCCATTCAACCCACTAACTAGACGACACTCAGGCACTTCTACCTTGGTTTTCTTCAAACGTTTTTTTGGGCCTTACCCACGGGAACAGACTCTCCTAACAATGTATTCCATCAGCTCTATACTTCTCCACAACGGCAAGCACATTTTACACAGACCCATCAAAAATATGTTCTTATTTCATTATTGTTGATATCCAATCACAACTCGTCACTCTGGTTACTTCACTTCTCTCACCTCAGCCAAAGACAGTTTTATATCATTAGTCTACTTATAAAATACAATTTCTGGCAGAGAACATTTTTGTCTTCAGCCGTTAACTTGACCGATATCTGAATTGCATCTTCTTCCCTTGTTATGAAAGTTTCTTTTACCCGTTGTCTGTGACTGTTTCTGTCTGAAGCAGTGACACAGTCTCCCGCTCAGTTGGCTGGACGTCTGGATTGTGATGCAGAGGGAGGCCAACAACGCAGGTTCAAGTCCCCCCGACAGAGGTTCCATGAAGGGGACGCTCTCTCACCCTCAACCCATCACCCGAGGTGTGGTAACTCTTAGGCCAAACCACCACGAACGGTCTCTCTCTCATGAGAAAGCAGCCCCATGGTCATCTGCAACTGTATTCTATCACTGTTAACATTTTAAAATGCCTTCTATGTTATAATTTCGTTTTGCATTATATTCCTGGATGTTCTGCTGCCATTTCATTTGTACCGATGTCAACATTTCCACCACACTGCACATTCCTGCCCATTTCACGATAATCCTTGACTCTGTTGTTATTTACGATACTTCTGTCTGTGCTTCAAAAACATTCAATATTTCAATATTTCTGCCTCTAATGCTCTGCGGAGAAGGGAGTTCCAAAGACTCAAAGCAATTCGAGAAAACAAAAATTACTCTCATCAGATGTGTGAGGTATTTTTGGCTCCATTCCTGAGAAAGGATATAATTCCATTGGAAACAGTTCAGAGATGTTTCCCTTTGTACCCTTTGTACTGTTTCTTTTCTGGAAGTCCTCTCCATTGAATAGCAGCCTGCCTTTTGATTCTCAGTGTCATCCTCAAACTCGGATGTATATTGCACCCGCCCTCTCCTTCAGGCTATCAGTATAGATTAACTAGGAGAAAGTGACGACTGCAGATGCTGGAGTGGCAGATTTGAAAAATGTAATGCTGGAAAAACATAGCAGGCCAGGCAACATCCGAGGAGCAGGAGAATTGACGTTTCGGGCATAAGCCTGAAGAAGGACTTATGCCCAAAACGTCGATTCTCCTGCTCCTCGAATGTTGCCTGGCCTGCTGTGTTTTCCAAAACCACATTTTTCAACTACTGGCATAGATTGTAAATAACTGATGCCATCGGACTGATACCTGTGGTACTCCAGCAGATACACTTTTATCATAACCATCCATTAATCCTTATTCTCCGATTTCTATGTGTTAACCAATCGTCATCCCATGCTCATACGTTATCCGTCACACTATGAACTTCTGTCTTGTGTGAGAACCTTTATTTTGTGGTACCTTGTGGAAAATCTCTGGAAAGCAACGTGTCCACCAGTTCCCCTTTATCAAGTCTGCTTGCTAAGTTCTCAGGGATTTCCAGAAATACATTGCATGATTTTAAAGGGCAAAATATAATTTCTCATTCACAAAATGACACTCTGAGTGAAGCTTTTCTCAATGTCCATGCTGGCCAGGGTTTCCAAAATAAATTAGTCCCATCTGCTTGCATTTGGCCCGTATGACTCGAAATGTTTCCCATCCATGTTTGTCGAAATGTCTTTTAAATGTTACGGTTGTACATGCATCTACCACTCTTCCTCTGGCAGCTCATTCCATACCTACACCACCCTCTGTTTAAAAGCATTGTTCCTTCATCCCTTTTAAATCTTCCCCCTTTCACCTTAAACCTATGCTTTCTATGGTTGAACTCACCCATCCTGTGGAAAAGACCTTGGCTGTTCACCCTATCCATGCCTCCCATGATTTTCTGATTTCGATGTCACCCAGCAACCTCCTTCATTCCATCTGATACTAACTTCAACATCAAGTATTTAAAAATAAACATCGCATATTTGAAAACAAGTACTAAAAGTGACTGGTAAACAACACACAGTTCAAACTTCATATTGTGATTTGCTTTTCTTTTTGTTACAATACTGAGGCAGCATGAAACTTTTACTAGTGTCAATAAGTAGTCAAACACCTGAATTCCTTTTTACGAAGGCGGTGATGAACTTGACAGTGAAGACTTATTTCTGGCCAGATCTAGATAATAGCACATAGTTAACATTCTCCCTCCTGACCTCCCTATGACCATGTCTGGTTATGTCTCCTTCTCTTGCACTCAAGAGAAGGAACCCCTTTCCCCCATTCATATCTTAATTGAAAACCCGTTTTACATCATCTCGTTCACCACTGCTAAACGTCCGTTTATCTATTGCCACATCGTCTTTTCCCTGTCATCCATCCCCCACCTCTGGCAAGGGATTACAAGCCCATTTTCCAATCATTTCCAGTTCGGAAGAAGCATCATACGTGACTTGAAACTCTAACTCTGCAGATGCTGCCAAACCTGCTGAATTTCTGCAGAAATGAAGAGGAACAGCACAAATGTTCAATTAAACAAATAATTATGGATACTGGACCTAAAAATGCAAACATTGCTGGACAGACTGGGAGAATTAAATCACAGATATTGCAGATATTGCAGATATAATTGGGTTATCACGTGCTGCTGGAAACAACAGCTGCAGCAGAAACAGAATTTTACTCAATCATAGTGTGAAACCTTTTCCTGAGGATAATCCCTCAGTCGACCATTACCATCAAAACAATCCATGGTTAAGTGACGAGTGTGTGTGAACATGCCAGAGTCAGAACTATGTGTACCTAAACTTGATGATACCTCGTTAAAGCTGCCGCACTTGACTGGTTACACTCCAAACAACAGAACTCACATCTGATAGAGTGGGAGAATTGATCCCAATTCAAACAGATCATATCTAAAATCTGCAGTACGGCTACATCCAGGGATAAAGTTCTATGGAACATTAAACAACTTACTGGTGGAGAGGACTCCTGAAATATCTCTATCCTAAGTAACGGAACAGCCCGGTATATCCGTGTAAAAAAAAAACAAGGATGTAGTTTCTACACCGTCCGCAGCCAGAAGTGTAGAGTTGATGATCCATCTCATCCTCGCCACGATGCCCTCAGAATCTCAGATGACAGTCTTCAAGCAATTCGATTCGCTTCCCGTGACATGAAGAAACAGCTGAACACAGAAGTTACGACAAAGGCAATGGTCCCTGACCCCATTCCTGCAAGAGGACTGAAGACTTGTGCTGCACAAGCCGTGTCCCTGGGGAAGCTGTTTCATTCCAGCTCCAACTCTGACATTTCCCTGAAAATGCGCAAAATTACTCAGTTATGTCCAGTCCCCTAAGACGGAAATCATTATAATCTGACCAATAACCACCCCAACTGTCCCATCACGATACGAGTAGGAGGCATATCCGACAGAGCTAGCGAGTAGCTCAGAAATACCCTGCTTAGTGTGGTTTCTGATAGATTCCCATGTGGAGATGGTGCTGCTGTGGAAATGTCATTGAATTACTAATCCAGACCAGGCCAATGCTCTGGCAGTTGGTGGAAGTAAAAGACAATTAATATAACATCGTGTTGTAAAATCTGGTCAGTAGTAGTGACCTTGAAGCCAACTTGTAAACACCAATTTCCTTCCCCAATATACTTTGACGAAGTGAATCACCCCTGCTTTCCTGGTCTTGCCTATAAGTAACTCCAGATACACAGATATGTGATACACTATTCAATGGTCCCTAAATTGGCAAAGGAAGATGCTCAATAGCATCAAACTGCTCTGAGGTCTTAAAGGGTAAAGCTGGACACAACACCCGGCACCAGCGTCAGTTTCAGAAAAGGGAATGGGACACATAGTCTTGATGACCCTGCAGAGGCCTCCTTACTAACATCTGAGAGCTTCTGACAATATTTACCGAGCTTTCCCAGAAACTGCACAGAGACATCGGGAAAGGAATAGGCCATTCATCACACTGAGCCTTTTCCCCATTCTAGCTCATGGAGGAAATCGCCTCAATTCAATTTTCCCTTACAATATACATATCCCGTAACGTGATTAACCATCGGCAAAATATAAAATAGGAACTGCCTTCATAGAGGTTTCTACCCCATTCATTACAATGACAGCTGGTCCTTTATCTCCACACCATTAGGCTGTTATCATCAACCTTTTACTGCCTTGGTTTCCACAGCCTGATCTGGGAGAGAATTCCCGAGGTTCGCCAGTTTCTGAGTGCAGACATTCATTCTCATCTCAATGCAGAATGTCTAGTCTGCACCTAACACAGTTGCCCATGGTTTTAGACATCCCAGCCAGGGTAATTATCTTCCGTGCTTCCAATCTGTCTCACCCTGTCAGAGTTTTATATATTTCACTGAGAGCTCCACGCACATTCCTAAACACCATGGAATATAGGCCCAGTCGCATCAAACTCTGCTCCCACGACAAGCCTGTCATCCCAGAGATCAGTCTGATCATACTTCACTGCTCTCCCTCAATGTTAGGTTTGTCCTTTATTAGGTAAGGTGACCAAAACTGCATACAATGTTTGAGGTGGGGTCTCACGAAGGTCCCCTACAGCTACAGTAAGACACCCTTACTCCTGGATTCAAATGCCCTTGAAATGAAGGTCAACACATTATTTATCTTAATAACTGCTTTCTGGTCCTGCAATATTGCTTTTAGTGACTGATGTAAAGGGAGATCCAGATGCTTTTCAATGTTATATCTCCCCAATTCCTGGGTCTATATACCCTGGTCAGTGTGCCAATGCCGTTCCCACTATTCACTTCTGGGTTCAGAACTCACTGCCCTGCATGGACCTCGGAGGGCTGCACAGAACGAAACAAATAAAGGAGCATAAGTCCCTTTATAGATCAACATTTTAGAACCAATTCCTTTTCAAATGGCCGGCTGCAGTTCTATATATTCAACGAAGTGCACAACATCACATCTACCCATACTGATCTGCATCTGCCAAATGCTTACCCATTCACTCCACTTGTCTCAATCAAATTAGAGCTTTTCTACATCCTCCTCACCAACTGACAATGCAACATGGTTTAGTGCTGTCAGCAGGCTGGGAAATATTGCATTTGGTTCCCTCAACCAAATGTTGGATGTGTGTTTGGAATAGCTGGGGCCCAATCCCCGATCCCTGTGATACACCATGAGCCTTCGTCTCCAATAAAAGGGTCCTTTTATGCTGGTGTTTCTGGTTCAAGGGCTCCGTTGCTGGAGCTTGTACACTCTGACTTGCTTTTTCCGCTGGAGCTTGTACACTCTGACTTGTTTTTTTCTCCTTATTTTCTCCCCCTCTCTTTTATCTCTGTAACTCACTGACCTTGTAGCTTGGACAGCATCAGCAGCAACGAGAGCCCAAACTTGCAGACTTTGCGTGGCCTCAGGGCATGGCTCTCGAGAGGTCTCAAGCGGAGCAGTGTAAGAACCTTGAGCTGGGCCCAGTGCAGAGAAGAGTGTGCCCCTGCTTACTTTTCCGGAGCAAGCACAGGACCTTGAATTGGCGACTGCTACATCAGCAGAGGCAATGTGTGTGAGGTCGGCCCAGTAGCATAAGGTGATGCTGCAGGATCGGGAATTCGTTGTTGGTTAGGTGCTGCGCTGGTGCTGATGAAGTAGACGGTGGAAAGGCATCATGGAATCATCGATGAGATGGGCACAACAGTAAGAGACATGTCTCTGACATTGTTGGGTCTGGCACTGAGGGCGACTAGGCGGTTATGGAAGAGTATTGGCCCAACAGAAAAGATGGCACCAGAGGATCAGCAACTTCAATGTTGGTGGCCTCTGGTGTCGATGGTGATGAAGCTAGTGTGAGTGATAGCGGATACAGGTGTCACCGATAGTAAGGAGATGACTCAGGACCCACGGACTTTCTTCCAGCTACACCTTTCTTTTTTTAAGATGCAATATTCAAATTATTTATAACGGTGCCAGTTTGAGGCAGAAATTTCTTGTATTTATGCTGTAAAATACACATGAGAGTAAACTCAAAATCTATATCAAAATATTCCACTCATTGTTTCCTGCCAGCTATGCCGTGCTAAGGCCATGTCCATATGTTCGCCCTAGTTCCATAAGATGCGATGCTGCACACTAGCCTTGGGACTTTACTGAAAAACATTCCAAAAATTCAAATAGATTACATCCATTGCTTCACCATAATTAATCTACCAGCCAGTATCTCAAATATGATTCCCATTTCATAAATTTATGCTGACGTTGTCGATGTTCATTACTTTCAGTCCCACTATTTTCTACAAAACTATGTATTTGCTAATTTCATTCTCTTCCTTTTTTTCACCTGACTTGGGTTTCCTGGTCGTGCTGGGTAGTTTTATTTTTGTTTTGTTGATGTTTTGCTCTGTGAAGACAGAATTGAAGTATTTGCTTCACGCTTCTGCCATTTCCCTGTTTTCCAGTCTCCATTCTCTGGTTTCGGATTGTAATAAGCTCCTATTTTTCGTTTACTTCCATAATGGCATACATTTGGAAGCTATTGCAGTTGAGTCGCATAATCTTTATTAATACGTGTTTTCAGAAACCCTGCAATTTCTGCCTTAGGCTGCTCAATAACGACCTTTTCACAATCATATAATCAGAGAAGGAGATATTCTACAAAATCAGAAATGCATCACGATCTACACTATTCCCACTTTCCTACATGCAGCCTGTAGCCGGGAATTTTATGAGAGTTTGATGCTGATGCATGTATTTCTTAACGGTTGTGAGGTGACCCACGACAACTCCCCTCTCAGAGAGTACATTCCAGACCACAACACACTCTGGGTGAAAAACATTTTTTCAATCAGCTCTAAACCTCAAAGGCTGCAGTTTAAATGTCTTATCTCTTGTTCTTGGCCCTTTGACTAAAACAAACAGCTGCTGTCTATCCCCCCTCTCCATGCCCCTAGTAATCCTAGCCTTCTGAATCACCTCCCACTCAGCCCTATCTACTCTAAAGTAAACAACCCGAGCTTATCCAATCTCTCTTCATCCCTGATATTCTCCATCCCAGGAAACATCCCGGTGGATCTCCTCTGTAACCCCTCCAGTGCAATCACATTCTTCCTGTAATGTAGCTCCCAGAACTGCACACAGCATTCTACCTATAGCCTAACCAATGGTGTGCTTAGATCATGTTACGTACGCCTCGATGAGTAAACAAAATGCTTACAGTGTTTAAACAATGACTGCAGATGCTGAAAACCAAATACTGGATTAGTGGTGCTGGAAGAGCACAGCAGTTCAGGCAGCATCCAACGAGCAGCGAAATCGACGTTTCGGCCCAAAGCCCTTCATCAGGAATAAAGGCAGTGAGCCTGAATCGTGGAGAGATAAGCTAGAGGAGGGGCTTACAGTGCCATGTGCTTTATTAACTAGCTTATTACCCTGTCCAATTGCATTCAGAGATCTGTGAAGACGTACCCTCTGAGCTTCCCCGTGTGCTACCATTCATTGAATATTCCCCTGTCTAGTTCCTTCTTCCAAATTGCATCACCTCACATTTATCAGGGCTATATTACATCCGCCATTGATCTTTACATCTGACCATTCCATCCATATCTTCCTGTAAAATAAGGCTTCCCTCCTAACTGCCAACCACCTGGCGAACCTTTGTGTCAAACACAAACTTACCGATCGCACTACCCAATTCTCCCCTCTCACCATCCCTCCACATTCAAATCTACATCATTTATGAATACCACAAAAAATAAGATACACTGCACTACTCCCAAAAGACACTGGTCTATCTCCACCACTTTTTTTTTGCAATGTGAGACCACATTAGCTGCTCTCCAGTACTCTGGAACGTCCCTTGTGGTCAGATTTGTCTTGAACATTTGGGTCAGATCATTCCCTCTCTTGGCTGAAACATTATCCTGTGATACAACTCATGTTGAATTTACATCATTCCAACTTGCATCTGATTTGAGAGCTCACAATGCATCTTCTCGAATTCTGTAACTGCGTCCTCCGTCTCCCAAGTAATACAGATACGAAGCTCTCATGAAATAATCCATCAATATTCTCCAGCTTCACGTGCTGATTGACCCCTTGATTTCGAATTGGCTCTAATTGTTCCCTGGTTATTCTGTTCGACTTGATTTTTTTAATAGAATATCTTGGGATTTTCCCTAACCTTGCCGCTGCACTTCTTCAAGCGCCTATGTTATTCAGTCTCCAGTGTGTGAATTTTCTAACTGTCCCTGAAATCACGTCTTATTCTTTAAAACAGTACAGAACACAGGTATAATCTCACCACACTCCATGCAACCTGTGCAGAATGTCTTTAACTCTATGTTCCCGTTCCCTTTAAATGAAGGCCAACTTCTCTTTTGCCTTTCCATTTCCAAATGTCCCTCCTGAACCGCTTTGGTTTAATATTAGTTCCTACTTACTGTCTGAGCTCTTAAACCTGAATATCTAACTACATCACATCTACTCGTTTTCCATTGTCTCTGTCTACAAGAAACAGCTTCAAGCATTTTTTTAATAAAGTCACTAAAGGTGATTTCTTTTCTGGGGAGATCCAAGATATTGGCGACCCAGTAGGTTGCCCTGCTCAGCGCTACACCAGTACCCAGACAAAGTGATAACATTCACTTTTTCTTTCTGACCCATTGTGTACAAATACTGACCCCCTGTATTGCTGTATGTCAGTTGAAGTGAGTAAGGAAAATGACTAACTGTAAAGGAGCACATGGATCGCATCTAGTAGGCACTGCCCTGCAACCACGGATACACCTGCGGTTGTGGCGCCCGCCTCTGCGAAACCGCCAGGGGACTTACTATTAGAGCAGAGCTTGGTCATGGAGTACGTAAAACTCTGAGAGAAGATTGATTCAGAGATGGAGGAAACCCAGACCAGACTGGAACCGATCTCGGCCATGGTGCAGAAGCATGACTAGTTACAGCGTCTCAGACACATGCCATGGAGGTGGAGCAGCGGACTGTGTCCTCTGAAACCGCAGTGGAATCCACATCCTGTCGGGTCCAGGCCTTGGGATGGCGGGTACGGGCCTTGGAGGAGCAGGTCGATTCTGAAAATCGAGGCCACCAGAAGAATATCTGCCTGGAGGGACGGGAAGAAGAAGATCAGCCCGTCAGTTGTTGGAGCAATGGCTCTGGTAATTTTTGAAGCTGGAATTCGAAGCGGGCCGGGTGCAAGTCAGACCAGCACCCCCGCCCCTTCCTTGTACAATCCAGCACTGTGGAGAGAAACAAATGGGTCTCCAGCACTGGGGAAGAATCCACTGGCTCTTATATACAAAGGATCACGAATTATGCTTTTCCAGGACCTTTCTATGTCCATGGTCCACAAGAGGCAGGCCTTTGATAGCGTAAAATGGGGGCTGAGGGAATTGAATATTCAGTATACTGTAAGATACATGACAATATTAGTTTCAACCACGGAGGGTCTGTGTTTAATTTTCACTCATTAGAAAATGCAAAGGACTTCCAGGACACCTTTAAATAGATTGGCTGTCTCAAATATTATGGACAATCATGTTCTCTTTGTTTCTTCTGTCATTTGCCTCATTTACCTGTTTTTTTTAATATGTGGAGGACCCATTCATTTCTCTTTCTCTCTTTTCTCCTTACTTCCTCCCCTCCCATTAACCTTTGATGTTTCTATAATTTCCTTTTTGTTCCTCACTCTTAGTACGGAATGGGAGTAGTGTTTGCTGGGGGGTGGGGGTGGGCGTGCGGCTGCATTCCTTTACACCAGGACTGCCTTGGATATGGATGGGACATGTTGAGTGCCCATTTTAAATTTTCTTGTTGTAAGACACGTGTACATATTTTAACCTGTGTTTTGTCTGGGTTTGGGGAGTTGCTTCAGCTAATAGGAGCCAAGGGGGATTCGTGAGTAGTATGAGCTCTCCCTGTGCGGAAGGGGGTAAAATATCCTCTTATTTGTGTTATATGTTGGTTCATTGCACAAGGAGTTATTCGGAGTTTTAAGTTGGTTGTTTTTGCAGTTGTATTTTCAAGTTTAATCGAACTGTTTACCACGTTTGCTCGATGCACATTAAAAGGGGTCCTTCCTCACAGTGGGGGTCAGAGGCTGTTTCGGATGGTTATAGCTAATCGCTCGTTTAAAACTTCCATATCAGTTGTTTGACTAAATTAACGACGAATGTCAGCTGTTTCTGATCGTTAAAGCTTAACACATAGAGAGGAACATGAGATCGAGTCAAAGAGTCATAGAGATGCACAGCATGGAAACTGACCCTTCGGTCCAAAAAGTCTAGGCCGACCAGATATCCCAACCCAATCTAATCCCACCTGCTAGCACCTGGCCCATATCCCTCCATACCCTTCCTATTCATATATCCATCCAAATGCCTCCTAAATGTTGCAATTGTCCCAGCCTCCACCACTTCATCAGGCAGCTCATTCCATCCACGCACCACTGTATACGTGGAAAATTACCCCTCAGATCTCTTTTATATCTTTCCCCTCTCACCCTAAACCTATGCCGTCGATTTCGGGACTCCCTGACGCCATCAATAAGACTTTGCCGATTTACCCTATCCATGACCCTCATATTTTGTAAACCTCTATAAAGTCACCCGTCAGCCTCCAATGCTCCAGAGAAAACAGCCCCAGCCTGTTCAGCCTCTCCCTACCGCTCAAATCCTCCAACCCTGGCAGCATCCTTGTAAATCTTTTCTGAACCCTTTCAAGTTTCACAACATCTTTCCATTAGGAAGGAGACCAGAATTGCACCCAATATTCCAATAGTGGCCTATCCAATGTCTTGCACAGCCGCAACATGACCTCCCAACTCCTGCACTCAATAAACTGACCAATAAAGGGAAGCATACTAAATGCCTTCTTCACTACCCTATCTACCTGCGACTCCACTTTCAAGGAGCTGTGAACCTGCACCCCAAGATCTCTTAGTTCAACAACTCTCTCTAGGACCATTAAGTGTATAACTCCTGTTCAGATTTGCTTTCCCAAAATGCAACCCCTCGCATTTATCTGAATAAAACTCCATCTGCCACTTCTCAGCCCAATGTCCCATCTGGTAAAGATCCTGTTGAAATCTGAGGAAACTCTCTTCGCTGTCACTACACCTGCAACTTTGGTGTCATCTGCAAAGTTACTAACTGTACCTCAAACGCTCGCATCCGAATCATTTATGCAAATGACAAAAAGTAGGGGACGCAGCACCGATCCTTGTGGTACTCCACTGGTCACAGGCCTCCAGTCTGAAAAAACCCTCCACCACCACCCTCTGTCTTCTTCCTTGCAGCCAGTTCTGTCTCCAAATGGCTAGATCCCCCTGTATTCCATGAGATTTAACCTTGCTCATCAGTCTCCCATGGGGAACCTTGTGGAACGCCTTATTGAAGTCCACATTGATCACATCCACAGCTCTGCCCTCATCAATTCTCTTTGTTACTTCTTCAAAAAAACTCAATCAAGTTGATCAGACATGATTTCCCACGCACAAAGCCATGTTGACTATCCCGAATCAGTCCTCATCTTACTAAATACATGGACATCCTGTCCCTCAGGATTATCTTCAACACCTTGTCCACCACCGACATCTGGCTCACCGGTCTATAGTTCCCTGGTTTGTCCTTACCGCCCTTCTTAAACAGTGGCACCACATTTGCCAACCTCCAGTCTTCCATCACCTCACCTGTGACTATCGATGATACAACTACCTCAGCAAGGGGCCCAGAAATCACTTCCCTAGCTTCCCACAGAGTTATCGGGTACACCTGATCAGGTGCTGGGAATTTATTCCCTTTACCCGCTTCAAGACATCCAGCACTTCCACCTCTATAATCTGGATTTTTTGCAAGATGTCACCATTTATTTCCCTACAGCCTATATCTTCCATATCTTTTTCCACAGTAAATACTGATGCAAAATATTCATTTAGTATCTCCCCTATTTTATGCAGCTCCACGCAAATGCTGCCTTGCTGATCTTTGAGGGGCCCTATTCTTTCCCTAGTTAGCTTTTTGCCCTTAACATATTTGTTAATAAAAAACCCTTTGCATTATCCTTAATACTATTTGCAAGAGCTATCTCATGTCCCCGTTTTCCCCTCTTGATTTCCCTCTTAAGTATACTCCTACTTCCTTTATATTCTTCTAAGGATTCACTCGATCTATCCTATCTATACCTGACATAAACTTCCTTCTTTTTCTTAACCAAACCCTCAATTTCTTTAGTCACCCAGCATTCTGAAAACCTACCAGCCATTCCTTTCAACCTGACAGGAATATCGTTTCTCTGGATTCTTGTTATCTCACTTCTGAAGTCTTCCCAAGTTCCAGCTGTCTCTTTACCTGCGAACATCCGCCCGCCCCCCACCCCCCCAGCTTTCGAAGGTTTTTGCCTAATACCGTCAAAATTGGCCTTTCTCCAATTTAGAGCTTCAACTTTTAGATCTTGTCTATTCTTTTCTTTCACGATTTTAAAACGAATATAATTATGGTCGCTGGCCCCAAAGTGCTCCCCCCCACTGACACCGCAAGTCACCTGCCCTGCCTTATTTCCAAAGAGCAGGTCAAGTTTTGCACCTTCCGTAGTAGGTGCATTCACATATTAAATCTGAAAATTGCCTTGTACGCACTTAAGAAATGCCTTTCCTTCTAAACCTTTAACAATATGGCAATGCCAGTCGATGTTTGGAAAGTTAAAAATCCCCTACTATAACGATCCTATAATTCTTCCAGTTAGCAGAGATTTCCTGACAAGTTTGTTTCTTAATTACCCTCTGACTATTGGGGTATCTATAATACAATCCCAATAAGGTTATCATCTCATCCTTATTTCTCAGTTCGACCCAAATAACTTCCCTGGCTGTGTTTCTGGGAATATCCTCCCTCAGCACAGCTGTAATGCAATCCCTTATCAAAAATGCCACTTCCTCTCCTCTCTTGCCTCCCTTTCTATCCTTCCTGGAGCATTTGTATCCTGGAACTTTAAGCTGCCAGCCGTATCCATCACTGAGCCATGTTTCTGTAATTGCTATGATATCCCAGTCCCATGTTCCTAACCATGCACTGAGTTTATCTGTCTCTCCAACCGATCCACTCGATCTGGTAAGATTCACAACAACAACATTTATGGCAGATATAATCCGCAGTAACCCTTAAACTTTCTTTAAACTTCCACATCTGACAAGAAGTACATAACACTGCAAAGGCCATTTTTGGTCCTTCACAATCTACAGACCCAGAAAATAACACCGCCTTATTCCTCTCCAAAACACTGCACCAGGTTAAATCAATAGTTATGGCTTATATTTTAAGTTTAAACAAGATACTTATCTCTAAAAAACATATAATCAAGAAAGAACCAATGCACTCACTACTGCAGTTTTTCTACTGGACAAACTTAAAACAACGATGAACTTATCTGATTCTGTGTTGTGAATGTCACCCAAACAGGCTTCTCCAAGATCAGTCCTGAAATTCCCTGTTTGTTAATTTTCCCAGATGCACTCCAATGTCCAGCGATACATGAATTCAAAAACAGCAAAGGGATTAACTGTGTATGTTCTCTCTCTCTCTCACTCTCTCTCCCCCCTCTCTCTGCCTCTCTCTCTCTCTCTCTCTCTCTGTCTCCCCTCCACTGTCCTCACCATGTGCTTCCTTTGTCTGTGATCTCCCTTTTTAAACTGCTGATGTTTTGACTTTTTTTCCCAAAGTTCCAAAACAATACAACAGCATAAAACAGCAATTGCTGCTCCTGGAATTCGAGGAAATAACCTCTACCACCTAAAACACCTCAAAAAATGTGGAGCTCTTACAGCCAGAAATGTTTCCTGTCCTCCATCTTGCCCCTGGTACACCCCTCAACTTTGTAATAGATGCGCTTTCCAGGTTGATGTCCCTTGTTGGGGGACGGCGTCATACAATTATAGGGGGAGACTTTAACCCAACATCTGGGTCCCAAGGTGGATAGCATGTTTCAGGTTCTCGAGGATATTTCCCTGCAGTCCAGGCAGCTGGTGGATCTAAACAGGGAATTGTGCCTGGTGGATATGTGGAGATGGTTCACTCTAAGGGTTGGTATCTTCACCTTTTTACCTAAGCCACATAACTGCCAACTAGGATTGACATGTTTTTGAAGGATTGGTCCTTTTGAATTCAGTGCTGTTTTGTAGAATTGGGATCATAGCCATTTCTGATCATGTGGCAGTTGACATGGAGGTTAAGGATGGTGGCGACGGGACAGGCTCGCAACACTGGTGCATGGATACTTTCCTCCTGAAGGATAGCTAGATTATTGAATATTCTTCATAGGATTTATTAATTTTTTTGCACATTAATTTGGACAGCCAGTAATCCGACCGTGCTCTGGGCGACTGCCAAAGCATATGCAAGGGGTTTGATTATTTCTTACTTGGCGACTCGGAAGCGGTAGAATGGAGCAGCTGAGACAGCATATTTTCAAGACCGTCTGTAACTAAGTTGCAGCAGATTACAATGCTCCGGGCTGCTCTGAACGCTGCCTTCATCCCGACAGTAAAGAGAGTAATTTCATTTGCGAAACAGAGTTTATTTGATTATGGTGATAATCCAGGTAGATATCTGGCATAATTGGCCAGAAAGAAGAGTGCCCCCAGTCTATCACATTCATTCGTGAGTGCTCTGTTACTATCATCTGCGATCCCAGAAGGGGAAATGCAGCATTCAGGAAGTTATTTTCTGGGTCGTTCGAGTTAGAGGGCTGTGAGGACAGATTGGCGATGATGGAGCTCTTTGTTTGGACCCTGGAACTCCCAGGTGTAACTTCAGAGCAGGCTCTCGTTTGAATGTCCCTCTGACAATCCAAGAGATACAGGAGGCGGTGAGGCAGCTCCACAATGTTAAGGCAAAGGGCCCAGATGGATTTTACAATTAGATTTAAAAGGAGTTCATAGACTTGATGGTTGGGCCAAAGTTGGATATGTACAATTATTTGCACAGTCAGGATTGCCTCCCATCAGCTCTGAGAGAAAGAAATATTTATCTTATTCTAGCAGAGGATTGCACTTCATGTAGGCCTTATTAAACGTGGACTGTAATATTTTGGTGAAAATGCTGACGTTGAAGCTGGAGAATGTCTTGGCCTTCATTGTGAAATAACACCAGACAATTTTTATTAGGGGTTACAGGTCGTCTAATAATATTAAGAGAGTGTTAACATGGTTCAGGTGTGCCAGCAAGGGTCGATTCCAGGCTTGGTAGTGGAATGCAGAGAAAGCAGTTGCCTGAGTGGACTCTTTTATGTCCTGGAAAGGTTTGGCTTGGAGGGGTCTTTGTCAGGTAGGTGGCATTGTTATATAGGGAACCTAAAGCAGCGGATTTCACTTATGGTGTAAGGTCTGAGAATTTTACCAATGGCTGAGGCAGCGGTCAACGGTTTCCCGTTACACTGTTACTATTTCCACTGGAGATTGACCCGTTGGCAGAGGCCGTCCGTAGTGACCATAATATAATTGCCCTGGAGGCAGGATCAGGATGGCATAAGATCACCCTTTACACATCTGACGCTCTTCTCTTTCTAACGAGCTCGATGATGTCTATGCCCCATTTAATACAAGTGATTAATTTATTTGGATCTTTCTCGGGATATAAAATCAATTTTATGAAATCAGAGGCCATGCCTGTCTCAGATCTTCTTAGATTACCTGATCTTGGAAGTTGAATCCGATTCCCTTTCAGATGGTCAGAGGGAAGTTTCCTGTATTTAGGAATTTTTATCACCCCAGCCTTCAATCAATTAGATAAAGCTAACTTCCTGCAGTTGCTTGAGAACATAGGGCAGGATCGCCAGTGCTGGGAGAATCTTCCAATACCATAGTTGGGTAGAATTGCTCTGGTCAAAATGAACGTACTTCTTTGTTCATTATATCCCATGCAAATGCACCTTTTGATGCTGCCCAGGTAGCCTATACGGAGGTTTACAGTCGGCTTTGATCTTTTATTTGGCATCACGGGCGGCCTCTTGTGGAGCTCACCCTATTTCAGCTTCCGCGGGTCGGAGGGATGTGGATTTTACACACTTTAAGAAATACCAATTGAGTTCTCTTCTAGCCTATTTGGCTGATTTGATTTGCCAAGACCCGCGATAATGTGGTTGGACATCGACGCTTCCCAGGCAAATGTCCCCACATTAATCTGTTGTTCATGGACAAAATGAGGGCTGTTATGGACCATTGCAGAAATCCACTGTCGTGAATTTAGTTAAAGCATGGAGAATGATGCAACAAAGTGAGGGCAATCTACAAAAAAAACTTACCCTTTTACTCCCATTGTCGGATTGTTGGATGCTGGCTTTTGGCTTTGGAAGTCCAGAGGAGTTTCCTGTTTGGGAGATTTATTTAACGGGATGGGCATGACGCCTTTCGAGCAGCTGAGCCAGAAATACGAGCTATCGAGGAGATTCGGGATTTTTATACAGAAAAGGACTACATTAATGGTTAGTCCCCATAAGTCGAATATGGATGTGCGAGTTCTTCAGTCCACGGGCACTCTCTCGATCAGTACTTTCTGGCATTTAATAGGAGGTAGTGTCTAAAAGGACATCGAGCAGCTGTGTGGATTTTGGGTTCAGCAACTAGGGGTGGATCTCTTCACCAGAGGAGTGGGCAAATATTTGGAAGAATGTCTGGAAGATTTCGATTTGTAATAGGACGCAAGCTATGCAACTGAAGGTACTCCACAGGGTTTATTTGGCATCGGAGTGGCTTGCCAAATTTAAGAAAGGAACGTCCCAATGTGCCCAAATGTAAAACAGATGTTGATACTCTTACTCATTGCTTGTGGCAACGCCACAAACATCATAGAATTTGGGGCGCTATAGCGAGTGTTTTGGAAGGGGTATTGGGAACCGAGGGCAAGATAGATCTGATTTCCCGCCTCTTGGGTTTGCCGAATGACTTGTCTTTGGGAAGAGATCGTTTAGTATCTTTTCATTTTGTGCGAGGAAGAACATTCTGATGAGTTGGGTGCCGGAAAATCCCCCAGGATTCTCGGGGTGGTGTCGGGTAGTTATGGAGCACTCCCTGGACTTCCTTACAATTGTCTTGCACCAGAAAATGGAACTTTTTGATAGGACGTGGCGGCCCTTTTTGAACCATGTAGGCTCGGACTTATTGGCTATTTTGTTCAGGGCCTTTTTGTAACCATTAGCATTGTGTCTGGTGACCTAGATACCCCATGGGAGGAAACATTCTCAACAAACACTGCTTCACACTGCCAACTCTTGATACACTAAGGAGCCAAGTGGGACCCACAGCCGGAACATGCTGGAGAGCTCAAGTCATACATCTTGCACATTGTTTCTGAGTGTGATAATTATGTCCTTGGGAATCCAAGGATATGAGCACCAACTGCTAGGTTAAGGTGCAGAAAGACGGATATTCATGTTATAATTGGATGATTACTTCACTGACAAATTCAATAAGTGTGCCTCTTCTCAGATAAATAGGACTAGCTGGAGATCTCAGACTTTGCGGGCGGCGTCCAGTAACAAGAATAAAAATATAAAATAAATATGCTGAGCGATAAGCTCAAATGGTCAGTTTTTTGAGATGTCTAATCCACCGCACAGAATCAAGCACCATATTCCAGATGAGATATCTGTTTATCATGGAGCACAGTGCAGACCAGTTTAGTGTACTGCTCAGTACAACCAGTACTCTGCACAGACAGTGCAGACCACACCATTCCATGGGGCTCTGTGCAGTGTATAACAGTGAATTGCTCTGTAAAGCTGGAGCAGCTACCCTCCCAGCATGTAGAGCTGTGGCCATCACCCTAGTACATTGTTCAGTAACATTGTGTTAGATCACTTTCCAGTATAGGGGAACTTGCAGCCCATGCTGGAAGTGACAGGATATGCAGCTCCCATCCATTTAGAGCTTCATATTTCCATTGTGCCAAGTGATGTAGAACAACTAGTAAAAAGGAAGGAGGAAGTTTACTTAAGGTTGAGGAGGCAATTATCAGACAGGATTCTCGAGGTTTACAAGTTAGCCAGGAAGGAACTGAAGAATGAACTCAGGAAAGCAAGAAGCAGGCATGAAAAGTCTTGGTGGGTAGGATTAAGGTAAAAGCGAAGACGTTCTGCACGTATGTCAGGAGCAAGAGGATGGCCAGAGTGAGTGTAGGCCTTATTACAGATTGTGGAGGGAAGAGTTAGGAATGTCCTTAATGAATGCTTTGCTTCAGTATTCAATACTGAGAGGGGCATTGAAGTTTATTGGGAGAGCGTGAAATAGGTTGATATGCTCGAACAGCAGGATGTGATGAAAAATCTGAGAAACACAAGGATAGGTAAATCTCCTTATTAAACAGAATATAAACAAGGATGCTACAGGAAACGAGAGAAGAGATTGTTGCGCATTTGGCAATGATCTTTGCATCCTCACTGTCCACTGGAGTCAGGCCAGGTGAAAAGAGGTTGGCAAATGTTATTCCCTAGTTTAAGCAGTGGAATAGGGATAATCTTGGGAATTATAGACCAAACAGTCTTACGACAGTGGTGGGCAAAGAATTGGAGAGGATTCTGAGAGACATGATTTATGACTACGTGGAAAAAAAAATCGTTTGATTGAGATAGTCAGAATGACTTTGTGAGGGGCAGGTCATGCCTCACGAATCTTTTTGAACTATTTGAGGATATTACAAAACACATTTACGAAGGTAGTTCAATGAATGTGGTGTATATGGATTTTAGCAAGACTTGATAAATTTACCCACATTAGGCCCATTCAGTAAGTAAGGAGGCACGGGATGCAGGGAAATCTGGTTGTCTGGATACACAATTCCTGGCCCATAGAGGACAGAGGATGGAAGTAGATCGAAGCATTCAGTCTGGATCTCTGTGATGAATGGTGTCCCGCAGTGTCAGTTTTAGGATATCTGCTCTTTGCGATTTTTATTAATGGCTTGGGTGAAGAAGTGGAAGCGTGGGTTCGTACGATTGCCAAAAACAAAAAGATTGGTGTAGCTCCGGATAATGTTGAGGTACGTTGTAGGCTGCAATGGAACACTGACAGGATTCAGAACTGATCAAGTTAACCCTGGAAAAGTGTGAAGTCATTCACTTTGAAAGGTCGAATTAGAATGTCGAATATTGGGCTAAAGGCAGTATTCTTGGCAGTGCGGAGGAACAGAGGGATCTTGGGCTCCATGTCCAGATATCCATCACAATTGCTACCCAGTTTGATGGCAAATCGGCAAAAGCGAGGACTGCAGAAAAAAATGACATTTCAAGCAGCAGCTCTTCATCATCTGAAACATCAATGTTCCTGCTCTTCAGCTGCTGCCTGACCTGCCGTGCTTCTCCAACTCCACCCTAATCTGGACCCAGGTTGAGGTTTAAATTAGATTACTTACAGTGTGGAAACAGGCCCTTCGGCGCAACAAGTCCACACCGACCCGCCGAAGCACAACACACCCATTCCCCTACATTTACCCCTTTACCTAACACTACGGGCAATTTAGCATGGCCAATTCACCTGGCCTGCACATCTTTGGACTGTGGGAGAAAACCGGAGCACCCAGAGGAAACCCACGCAGACATGGGGAGAATGTGCAAACTCCACACAGTCAGTCGCCTGAGTCGGAACTTGAATCCGAGTCTCTGGCGCTGTGAGGCAGCAGTGCTAACCGCTGTGCCACCGTGCTGCCCACCAAGGTGGTTGTTAAGAAAGTATATATATTGTGTTGGCTTTCACAAGCTAGGGAACTGAGTTTCAGAGTTGTGAGGTTGTGCTACAGCTCTATAAAGCATGGCTTAAACCACTTTTATTCAGTTGAAGGTGTGTGTAGTAACTTTTAAGAGAGAGTGAATGTTGTTCTCCACTGAGAGCTTGCAAGCACCTGTTGTATGACTAGCTAGCAGTCCCAGAGTATACTGGAAAAGATAAAACATGCAACGTTTGACTGTGAAAGAGATACTTTGAGTTGTGGTTGCTGTTTTGACAACAATTCGAATTTAACCAACCAGTTTAAATTATGCCCCAGGATACTAAAGTCCATCGATTTTGAATTTATTGTTTTGTTAACATCCAACCAAAGAGATGATCTAATATTGAAGGGCATAATAGAAACAGGCAGTTCGCGAGTTAGGCTGACAGTAACTGCCATCTGTCGAGAAACTGCCATGCAAAATTCTCTCTGTCAAAGATACTGTTTTTGTATGAAACATCCTTGCACTAAAATTCAGAAGACAACCCAGTAAGACCGTCAGTTGAAAGAAGGAGAACACTGGAGATGACAGATGCTGTGTGGTTTTGAATTTAAGTAGATGCAATTTTAAAATGGGCTTTTCTTGTTGGAACATGATGTTGTTATAAAGTTGGAGGCAGATACCAATCAATTCAGAGAAAGGGGGGCTTAGAGTTATGAATAGTTGTTCAATGTTCACTTTTAGAGTTAAGGAATAAATTGATATTATTTATCCTTAAAGAGTGAAATTTGGGATTTGTCACTCGTACTTTAACAGGTTACGCGTCGACTTGTGCTTTTCTGGTTGTTTGGTTTAATTAGCGGAAGGGTTCATTTCCATGATGTAACACTACACGTGGAACATTGTGTTTAGTTCTGGTCGCTTTGTCATAGAAAACGTGTGGAAGCTGTAGAGATGGTGCAGAGGATTTCGTGCAGTGAAATAGAAATATTGACACACAGCACACAGAGCAAGTGAAATATTGAGATAGTCACCACACGAAAAAAGTAAATGCTGGCAGATTCTCCATGCCTGTATAAACATCAATGTTGCCAGTGTGTGTATAGTATTTATTTTTTGATTACAGTGTATCTGTGTGTGCATGTGCATCAGTTTATCAGTATGTATCTCTGTATGTCTGTATTAGTATCTGTGTGACTGCATCAATTTCTGTGTGTGTGTGTCTGAGTATCTGTATTAATTACTGTGTGTCTTTCCGTGTCTTTATTCGTCTCTGTGTGTACCTGCTTGTCTCTGTTTGTATCCGTGTGCAAAGCGGATATGTCAGCCTCTGTGGTGTTTAAAGTGAAGCAATGCCCACTCGGTTGGCCTTCACTCTCTCCTACGTCGACGGTATTCCTGGTGAGGTGCTCCAGCCCAAAACGTTGATTTTCTTGCTCCTCGGAAGCTGCCTGACGTGGGTGCTTTTGCAGGACCACACTCTGGACTCTGATCTCCAGCATCTGCAGACATCACTTTCTCACATCAGAGTTTCTGTCTGGGAGGGAGACAGCTCACAGCACCATCCAAACTGACAGAACCGTCACCACACACACACGCAATCACACATATAGGCAGGTATAGGGAGTATCGTAATTGTACTGAGGACCCTAAGAGTGGAGAATGTTCATGTAGAGTAATGCCTGCGCTCCTTCGACAACGTGGAAGTGATTTGTCTTTGAAGATTATTCACAGAGAGTACACAATAAAGAGTATTTCCACTGTAACTGCATCCAATCAATGTCGAACGAAACATTTGTAAGGTGATATAATGCGTTTCATGCACGTTCTTTAACTTGAAAACCTTTGTAATGCGCTCTTACAAATTATCAGTGAGAAAGAATGGAAAAGTCCTGAAACTGACTCAGTGATGTTGGTAATATCTCTGGAACAATATCATTAGGTATCAGACGAAGGAAGGAATCCGATTGACAGAAGCTTGTGTGAACAGAATGACCTCAGATGCAGAATACAATTTAATATTTCCTTTTGTCTTGAATTTAACATTTTCTACGAGAAACTCTTTCAAACTGATATTTTGCAGAGTTGTTTTTCTGTTTGTCTTCATGCATGTGTATGTGTTTGTCTGTGTGCACCTGTGTATGTGACACTGTCAGTGTCTCAGTGTTTGTGTCTGTGTATGTGCACGTTTCTGTGTATACAAAGTGCGTCTCATTATACATTGAAAGATAAATATTAAAGTTCATATTTGTCAACACTGCTTGTCATGTATCTTTACATCATAGGTTGAGTAAGTTTACTTTGGTAAATTACCTTTCCAAATTTAAGCTATCTCCCTGACTTGTCCCGAACAAAGAACCTGAAAGAGTCTGAGAACGACATCATTGGTCATATCACCAAGCAAGTTACATTTAACATGTGTCATGACAAATGGAGGAGCTGGAGTAGAAAATGAAACAGAGACATCGCCATGTCAAGTCTGAACAGGGATGCGGAGAAATTCACAAAAGGCTGTTTGAGTGGGAATGGTCTTCCCCAAAAGTTTGTGGTGGTTGTGTGTTTGCATTTATTCAAAGCCATGCTACTATGATATCGGATAGTAAAGGACAATGCACTACAGCCTGATCAGCCACAATCTTAGTGCCTGGTGGTGAAGGCTCAAAGTGCCTAATGACCAACCCTTCTCCTCTGTCCCATGTTCCTATGTTCCATTGAACCTCTCAAATCTGCTGGACAGGAACAGTCGGAGGCCATTTACCCCAATAACCTGGTGCACAGAAACAGTGGAAACCATTCAACCAATGAAGACTGTCACACACATTTTGACATGGCGTTGGAAAATATTCTTGGGAAAAGAAAGGGTAGGTGGTAGAGTGAAACTTCTCATTCCTCTGTCGTTACAGAACTGTCTTCATTTGTTGGTCATGTTGCCGATCCAGATTCACTGTAAATACAGCGCCCATGCCTCACCCAGCGATGGCGCCCAATATCCTCTGGTCTCCCTGATTGCAACATCCAATAACAGAACTTCCAGGAAAATAACTTCCCAATAACAGAATAAGAGAGCGTCAGATACACGAATCTGTTATTCAGCCCTTCTTGTCTTTTTTTCCCGTCAATATGATCACAGATAATCTGCAAAATCCTCAACTAATCTTTTCTGCTGAATCCCTGCAGCCCTCAATATTCTGATGCCTCATATATCCATTGTGCCCCCTTTCAAACATCTTAGCGATCGACCTTCCCACCTCTGGAATACAGAAGTCCTGACAGTCACTATCCTCTGTGAGAAGGAAACGCCCCTCACAAACACACCGTGACCTATTCACATGAATAAAAGATATGAACACGCGGTAAGAGTGACTGGCCCTGATATCAAGACAGGATTTAACTGTGGATGGTATCAAGGAACCCGAACAGAACTGAATACCATGGGAATGAATTGTAAACTCCCCACTGATTAGATGCATTCAGAGGAAAAGGGAAGATATTTGTGGTTGATGAGGATCAATTATTCCTGTCACAGGACATCTCAGGGCGCATCCTCAAGGTAGCTTTCAACGTCTTTCCCACATCATACGGTCAGAAGTGGGAGATGTTCACTGAAGATTGTTAAGAATAATTTGGCACCTGTCCACTGCTGAAGCAGTCCATGTCCATGTGCAGCAATGCCTGGATAGCATCGAAACTGTGTTGCTAAAGTGAAGGTAACATTCATGTAGCTGTCCAACTAGTCCCACATTCAAATAAGAGGAGTTCAATCAGCACCTCAAGCTGGTTGCAACAGAATGTATTCAACCCACTGAAACTGTTGGACAAGAACAGGGGTAGCCCATTCAGTCCCTCCTGCCTGTTAAACAAGGAGGGAAGGAGTGTAGACAGAACATTGAGGTGTTAAACAGGAGACAGGAGTTGCCAAGTCAGGTCTTTGAGCCTCTTCCATGTGAGCAGGAAGAGGCCATTCACCTGTCAAGTCAATTATGCAGAAATAGGAAGATGTCATTCATGCCCCAACATGACAAACAGTGAAGCAGCGACTACACAGATAAACAGCTCTATGTTGTTCCTCCTGGATCCATTGTCAGTGGTGCACGTGTTACTTAACTTGGTTTACTGAAGGTGAGAAAGAAAGGTGGATGGTTCGTGCCAAGTCTCAACTAAATAGCTTCTGTCTCCGAGAAGACAGACTAGTGTTTTTATGGAGACTAGAAACTGGTGGGGATGGCTACATCTTTCAGGAATACTGTATTCCTGACAGATCTGGCTGCTGACAGATTTGTGAACAGTGCAGGTTCACGCACCAATTGCATATTGAGACTGTGAGAGTTCATTCAGAGCCTGGAGCTGCCTCTCAACCAATATGCGGGTCCGCGCAGGGATGTGAAGTATTGGGAATCAAATATCATGGGAAAAAGTAATGTTTCACATGATCACTGTCTTTGTCTTGACAATATGAGTGTTAGTGCCTAATCTTCAAGTTTAAATATAAAAGACTGTTATTCGCTCTCAGCGCCAAGGTTAAACACTCAATGTCTTCACACATTCCTCACGGTACCATCATCCCAGGAATAAGTTTGTTGAAACTACTTTACTCTATCTCAGTTGCAATGAAATCATTCCTTATAAAGGAGAGAGAATCTGTACTCAGTGGCCTAAATACGGATCAAGCAACACTCTACAACTGCAGGAAAATGAATTTACTTCCACAGTTGAATCATTTTCTAATGAAACACAACATACTGCCCTGATAACTTGCTGGCTCGTGTGAATTGTGCAAGTGATAACTGCAGCTCCCAATCTCTAGTCTTCTAATAAATACAAAATGAAAAGGACTGTATTTGTTGCTCACATTCAAATCATTTCTTTGCCTTGTGAGCAGCCAGGCTCCAAGCACTGATACATGTCATCCCTTTGAGCAATGGCCTTTATTCCAGAGCAGAATCTTACTCTCTGTATTCCCCCTATTATCCAGTTCTTATTTCCATTAGTATATTCACCCCTTACACAAGGACTCTAACGTACTTCCTTTCCTGTCAAAAGTCTCCTGAAAATCCAAATGCACTGTTCCCATCGGTTCTCATTTGTCGATGTCACAATCAACATCCTCCATAAACTCCAGGTGGTTTATCAAAACGATTTCCATTTCTAACATCTAGGCTGACTCCGCAAATCATATCATTATTCTCCAAGGATATAGTTATTGTGAATTACTAAAAAAATCTAATAGTTTCCCTCACATCTGAGATCGATTTATTCATCACTTGGCATTCTGTTTTAAATATTTATGGTCACAGTAGTTACTACTAAGTCTGCAGTATCCTTTCCATAGCATAAAAAGCTTTGACAAACTTTCTCCTCCCTCAAAGAGTTAAGGAATTGACTGTACAGAATCAGGCCATTCTGTACCTGCTCCCGAAAGAGCTACCTGGCAAACACAACTCTCCAGCCCTAACTCTGTAAGCCTCTCAATTCATAACTCATTTAGTCCAGCAACTTACCAACATTCAATACAATGAGCTTTGTTTTTTTTTCCCAGTACTTCATCTTTGATAATTCTAACTTCTTGCAGTTCCACATTTTCGCCAGTCACCCTAACATTTCGGGAAGATTTTCTATTCTTTCCTCTGTGGAGACAGAAGCAACATATTCACCCCACCGGACGGAGATGGCCTCTGTCAACTTGTGAGTAGAGGATCGCACTCTGGCAAAGTGGATGCTTCACCCACTCCTGCCTGGAAAGTTCCAGAATCAAAGCAGTTGATGGGCATTTTGAGTACAGTCCTCTCCCTGGTGTGAGACTATAGTTTGTGCTGATGGAGTTTTCACAGCTCTGTGACCTCATTGTTGAAATTAACTGGCTTCACACTTTGCACATGGCAAAGGTACAACATTGGGAAATATTTGTGGAAATCTCAGAAAGGATAGTGGGGTGTCCTGCTCCTTCCTATGCAGTCTCTGCAGACCCAGACTCTCTTCAAAATTCAGTGCCCAAACCTTGTCCAGAGTGGGGACACCAGACCCTCAGGTTTCTCTAAGTCATTGCAGTAGCTGATAACACAAACCCAAGAAAACAATCCGGAGAACCTCCACTCACTTTCCAGTGATGGGTACAAGTCAAATCTCTGTACACATGTCACACCCGCTCAGTGTTTAGAAATGCCTTTTTTCTCCTCAGTTTCTATTCCTGGCTGACAAACCATTGCAGCTCTGCACAGTCCCTGTGAGCTGAAATATTACTGGTTAATGGTCTCCATGGAAGTAGGTGACAATGTAACTGAAACATAATTCTGTACCTCAGTCACAATAACAGTAACACTACCATTACCAGTGTAGAAACTGAGAATGGGATGGTCGAGTACTATTGTCTCCAGACTATTAATCCGGGGGCCCAGCTAATGACTCAGACCTGGACTTGACTCCCGCCTCATCAGATTGTGGAATTTGAATTCAATGAAGTATTTGGGTTAACAATCTAATGAAGATTATCAATTGTCAAATAAAAACGAACATCTGGCCCACTTCTGTTCTTAGTGGAAGGAAATCTGTTATCTTCACGTGGTCAGGCCTACACATGTGACGCCAGCCCCAAAGCAATGTGATTGACTCTCAATTGCACTTTGAAATGGCCAAGCCATCCATTCAGTTATATCACGACAAGATCTCAAAGAAATGAAAGCAGACAGATCTAAGCACTAGCAGCCTACAGCATTTGTACTGCATTGGTTCAAGCAGGCAGCTCACCAACACCTTGTCATGGGCAACCGAGGAAAGTGAAATATATACTGGCCCAGCCAGTGACACCCATGTCCCATTATTGAAGAAAAGAAGATTACCACACTCAGGGAAGAGAGACAGAGGGGACGTACTTCGTTTTAAGCAGGGACTTGGATATATAGGCATGATACTCAGGAATATGGGAAAGATAAAAAAAAATCAACGAGATTAATATCACATTTTATTTCCTTTCCAACTGATTATCAACAATTCCTTTGTTTGATTATTTTTCTCTTTCTCTCTATTTCTCCATACATTCACCTCACTCGACCAACACAAATTAAGTATTTCCCAGCTGCTTTCAGATCTGATGCATGGTGAGTGGACTCAAAATGTTAACTCTGTTTTTCTCTCAACAGTAACTGCCAACCTTGATCCGTTCCCCCAATTTGTGTCTCTTTGTTTTAGATCTTCAGTAGCTTTCTTTGTTTGATTTAATTTTTTTTTGTATTTGATGTGATGTCATCATCACCGCCAAGGACAGCATTTGATGACCATCACTAATTGCCCTTAATTGTGATCATTCCACAACGCAGTACAGAGCCAAGCACATTGTTGTGGGTCTGAACTCATTCTCAATCCAGACCCGGTAACGATGATAGATTTCTTTAGCAAAGGACTTCAGTGAAACCGGAAGATTTTTAGACAAAACTCTCCTCGTTTTATGGTTACAGTTTGTGCATTTGTTTTTATTTAGATTCTTATCATTTGAATTTAAGTCCTGCGATCAGCTATGGTAGGATTTGAAACAGAAACTTTAGTATTCTGACCTGTGCGTCTGAATTACCCATCCAGTGATATTACTACTCTGACACAGTGTCCCTGTCATGAACTTACTTTAGAGACATTACAAGTTTGTAATCGATCTATTCATAACTGGAGCAGTGGCGAAAAGAGAACTGCATCTGTAAAATCTGACCTTTACCAAGGCATAGATAATGGTTAATTCAGCAACAGCACTAACACAATGGTGGAGACTCAGGGTATTATGAAGCGTGTAATGGGCAGGTTTGGTGATGGAAATAATACCAAGACATACATCACTTCAACGCAAAGAGGGTCCTCACAGTTTTGTTTCAGATGTTTGTGAGAAAGATGTCTGAAATTTGTGGAGAATGAGTGGAATTTATAATGAAATTAAATACAGTATTTTCTGTTTTTACCAGATAAAGATAACAAAAACAAAAACAAAAACAATGACGTTGAACATGGTTTATGTAATTAATAAAGAGATAGAGATGGACAAACTTACCAGGAACACCAACAATAGCGAGGATGGGATAATATCCTGCCTAAATAATCATCAGTACACCATATATTTGAAATAATAATGTTGACCCAGACCAGGAAAACCAGTAAAGACTATAGACTAAACTCCTGTACATTGTTCTAACATTCCAGTCTAATGTTTTCAGGTTATGATCCATTACTGGAACTTTCCAGTCTGTTGTTCTCAGATTCTGATCTCTCTTCTCTCTGTCTCTGTAGCTGCTGACTCCACTAGTGTCGGAGGTGGTGTATCTGCTGCTACCATCAGATAAGGCACCAAAGGAAGTCCCTTACTAATGAGAGAGGGAAAACCTCTATTGACACAGTTGAATCCATGGAGGCTGACATCAATCACAGTTACTAAACGAACAGTTCCAATTAACCCTTTCACTACTGCACTTGCAGATCACATTAACAACTGGACTGGATGGCATGTCGACATCTCTAGCTATTGGCCACATCTCAAAACACTAATTGCTCTTACAAAGTCAGTGGCGAGGTGAGGGCGGGGTGGGAGTGATGAATGTTTTCTTTTTGCAGGTTAGCTTATTTAGCTGGGCTGTTCATGTATAATGTTGTCATGACTTGCAGCCCCAAACATCACACAATCAAGTTGTTGTTCTTGTATTTTTCTCTCCTCCACTAGAACAACTGGCAACCAAAAGATTGTCCCTGGGCATAGTTGCTGTTGACGCACAGAGGAAGCTTGGATCCGTCTGGACACGACTCTGACTGCTATCTGAAGGCAGCACTGTAATGTCAACACACAATGCACTTCAGGTTTTGTTTTAACTCGACAAGCATCTTATTGCTGTTTTATTCGCTTTACAACTGTGAGATTTACAATTTTTGACTTCAGTCCAAAGAAAAATAAAACGGAATGTACAAAGACCTGGTTCATTAAAACCCATGGATTAATGAGCCAGGGACAGAATAAAAATAACATTAGTTAGGAGACAGAAAGGAATGGGAGCAGTGGTTGTGGAGATTTGAGGGGAAGACAACGATATTCCCCCAGACACCATCACGCTTGCTGACAGACAGAATAAAATGCAAAGCAAAGCAACCAAAATGAGACAGAATGCTGACAGCTGATGTGGCTCTGTGGGTCAGGGATGAGCACTACACTTTCACAGTGTTAGGGCCTGGTTCGATTACACCCTCAGGTGAATCTCTGCGTGGAGTTTGAATATTCTCCCCAGGTCTGCATGTATTTCATCCCAGAGTTCAAAGATGTGCAGATTAGGTGAATTGGCCAAGCTAATATTCTCACTGTGTTCACCGATGTGTCGGTTAGGCACAATAGTGAGGGGTCAATATCCGGGGTGGGGGATGGGGTAGACGAATGGGTCTGGTCAGGTTACTCTTCCAAGGACCTGTTTCCACACTACATGCATTCGATGAATGTCAACAGGGCTATTCCAAATGGAAAGAATCCATAAGTATTTCAATCACTGGATATACAGTTTGACAGGGTTGTGCACATAGAGAACATAGAACATTACAGCGCAGTACAGACCATTCTGCACTCGATGTTGCGCCGACCTATGAAGCCCATCTAAACTACAGTACTCCATTTTTCATCCATATGCCTATCCAATGATCACTTAAATAGTTTTAAAGTTGGTGAGTCTACTAAAGTTGCAGGCAGTGCTTTCCACACCCCTGTTGCACGCTGAGTAAAGACACGACCTTCAACATCTGTCCTGTGGCTCACAATGAGAACGAAAGTATTAGGTTACAGGAGGGTATAAAAGGATTGTTCAAATGGCCACATCAATGACCCAAAAACGTAACACTGCAATATGTGAGATGCTGCACTTTGACAGAAATAACAAAACAAGAGATTACACAAACCATGGAGATAGGCTAGATTTGCTTTTGCTTTACTTTGGAGCAGAAATGTTTATGGGTTGAACCTGACAGAGATGTATAACAGGATGAGTGATATAGACAGAGGGAACAGACAGCAGCTGTTGCCCTTAGTCAAACGGTTAAATACAAGGGGAAACACGTTTAAAGTGAAAGACAAGAGATTGAGTGATGATTTGTGAAATCTGTTTTGAACCCAGAGGGTGATATGCTTCTGGAATGCATTGCCTGTGAGGGTGGTTGAGGAAGGAAACCGTACAAACGTGGCAAAGAACTTGCATCAACACTTGATGGTGCCCGATTTGATTGGTATCTTCTTTATTATACGATTCCATGATATATTGTGAAAAACCACCCTCTGACAGCTGTTCATCACAGTACTGCAGCTTGTTTAACATTACCTCCACCAACAGTAATACTTACTCTCAGCTAAACTGGCAGATGACATGCACAGCTGGCACTCCCTCCTAACAGCCACTTTGCGTGGTCCAACACCAACTGGACTGGAACTGCTCAACGGCAATTAATGTTGGACTAGCTCCAATAAAATCCCTAATGAAATTTTGAAAAATCCAATTTTCTAATAATAATTGAACAATGTAACCATGTTTACTGATCGGATGAGCTTGTTGCGGCCTTTGAAGTAGTGTGATGCATGTGCAGAAACCATTTCGTGAATACATTGAAATAAAAGGCCAACTGACAGCCCAGGTCACGAATAATCACAAGTTAATGCAGCATTTAATCAGCAGCTGAATGAACACAAAATGCCAGAGCAGAGTCGGCCATGCGCCTTGAGGTAACTTTCATTAATGTAGTTTGGTGTTTTCTGGTTGGTGTAGATATGTTGCGCTGAATGGCCTGGTTGTGTGCCATAAGACTCTACCTCTTTAATTCTTTAAAACAGAAAATAGTCTCACCATTTCAATAGCTTGTGAGCATCACTTGTTGAAGAATATAGTCTCCAAGGTCACGTTGCATTCTGACTTGAATCGAAACCTTTGTCCCTTCACTGTCACTTGTTCCGAATCCTGCAACTCTCTCTGAAACAAAAATATTAGTGTTCCAGCACCACGAGGTCCACTGGGGTTCACTAACACATTATGAGTGGAAATTAAACATAGGTAACAGATCGGTGGCTTTGCGAACGAAACTCACCTCACAACAACAACTGAAAAGAAACTGCACTATTAAGACATCTATTCGACATTAGCTAATTTCTAAAGCAGTTTCAAAGGAGTTTTTCACTTGTTTAAAAAAACACATTTGGAAAGTTGTGCCAATCAGTCTGAAAGGAAAAGACTTCATGTTTATGAGAATGTTCTCCTAATTTTTTGGAAGTTGAAGGCAACAAAAAGTAGAAGCGAGCATCAGGCCTAAGTGTTCCTTCTTTGCCCTTACAACGTTACTGTGTCATTTTTATTCAAGAGTCTGCCTGCCTCTGCCTCAGGAATATTAAATGTCCTCGCCTTCATCACTCTCTAGGAAGACAGTTTCACAAATACACAATACTTTGAGAGGGCTGAAACAACACACGTCATATTAAATGAGATATTCTTCAGTTTTACTTCCATCCACTTATTGTAATCTCTCATACAAACTGAAGTATCATTTCAGAATTCAACTTAAAAAGACTATTCGGAATATTATGAGCTTAAACAAGATCACATATTGTCCAGCTAAACTCCAGAAGATCCAGGGCCAGACTGGTCAATATTTCCTCCTGAAATACAGTTCTTCACAGGAGTCAGTTGAGTGAATCTTCTCTGGACTGCTTTACATGTCAGTATGACCATAGCTCTTTCGATGTGGTCTCACCAGTACCCTGTAAAACTGTAGAAAATTCTTCCTACTTCTGAATGAATTCTGTTTCAAAAACGTTTCAACATTTGTCTGGCCTCTCTAAAACCTTGATGTACACGATCTTTTTTGTGTGATCCAGGTACCTGATTCCTCTGTTCCTCAATTCAATTTCTTCATTTAAATAATTCGTGCGTTTCCATTAAACTTCCAACATATTGGAACACAGACACATTATCCATTCTATCTGCATACAGCAATATTTGTTCATTTGAACAACTTATATCTCTTTATCAAATCGTGTATTATTCATATACAAATAAGAACAGAAAAAAATATGACATTGTCAATTCCATTGGAATGTGGCAGCAGCCGATGACTTTGATCAAATATTCTGACTGTATTATGGAAGAATACAAACATTTGAAATTGTCTGTGTCCTCTCAAGCAGGTTCACATGTTAATATTCTTTCATAATACAAACAGAATATTTCGTCAAACACATAGGTTGACGCCACAATTCAGTGGAATCGAAAATGTCATGTTTTTAGTCTATGTCCAAGAGATAAATTAGCGCCAATACTAAAGTGTGTTGCATCACTCAGTTCCCATCACTGAAATATGGACAGATGGTGTAGAATTCTGTGTGGGTGGAATTGAGAAACAACAAAGCTTAAAAAGGCAGAAAACAGTGAGGATAGAATGATCATGTCAGTATGGTAGCCAGTGACATGTGATATTGCACAAGGCTCAGTGCTGGGACCACGACTTTTTACTTTGTAAATTAGATGAATGTTCTAAGGGCATTCTGGTTAACTTTTCAGATGATATAAAGATGGGTGGAGAGACAGGTAGCATTGCAGAAGTGGAGAGGCTGCAGAAGGGGTTAGATACGTTAGGATTGTGGGCAAAGGAGTGGCAGATGGAGTACAATAGGGGTAAGTGTGAGGTCATGCACTTTGGTAAGAAGAATATAGGAATGGACTATTTTCTAAATTCGGGAAAATTCTTCAGTCTGAAGTGCAAAGAGACTTGGAAGTTCTCGACCAAGTTTTTCTCAAGGTAAACTTGCAGGCGAACCAATTGTTAGGAAACTTTTATATCAGGACACAGTGTGTTTTAAAACCTTGCATTCACCAAAGAACTGTGAGTCGACTCATAAACAACATCTGTTTATTGAACTCAATTAATATTAGTACAATAAATTGTACTGTAACGTGACGAAACACACTACCAACTACCATATGCTTTAACCTAACTCTGTATGATCATAGACTACTCCAACAGAATATTGCCTTGCTCCACGTGCTGATTTCTCTTTCTTACGATGGACTTGGAGGTAACTTCTGCTTTGGTGGTTATTCTCAATTTACTGCGCTAACTGGGGTTTTGCAGTGATTCTCATTCTTTAGAGAATATGCAATGATCTGTCAACAGAATGACCATGTTGGATAACTCTGATCAATCAGACCCAAGCAAGGGTTGGCGCATTGATGGCCCAAGGGCGGCATTCCGTTGTCCCATTCAAGTTCAGCTCCAGGTTTGTATCCCATGGTCTGTAGTTGTCAAGTTTGTTTACAAACCGTCTGTGCGTAGCTTCAGCCTGTCTGGATTCGACAGCATGTTGATTAGCACAGAGAGTTTACTCAAGGCCGGGATCCATTTCCCAGTATGCTTTAATCATTGTTCATTTTTGTAACTCCATGGAAATTTGTTATTGTCCATCACAATTTCATTATTTCAGGTGGCACGACTGGTCACAAAGGCAAATACAATGATGACATTTATTTTGAGAGCACTTGAGTATAATAGCATGGATGAACTTCTGAGATTCTATAAGGCTCTAATCAGACTACATTTGGATTATTGTGTGATGTTTTGGGCCCCATATCTCAGGATGGATATACTGCCCCGGTGCGTGTTCAGAGGCAGTGCACAGGAATGGCCTCAGGAATGAAAAGCCTAACATATGAGATCTCTGGGATTAAACTCGTTGAAGTTGAGAAGGGTGAGGGGATCTAATTGAATCATTCAGAAGACTAAATGCCTGGCCAGAGTAGATGTTAGAAAGATACTTCCATTGTTCGGAGGGAAAGGACCCAAAGGCATAGTCTCATAATTAAGGGAAGACCTTTTATACCTAGATAAGGGGAAAGGTCTTCAGTCAGAGAGTGATCAATCTATGTTAATGATGGAAGTTTCCTTCGTTAAAGGACATTAAGTGAACCAGATGAGCTTTCCCTTACAATTGATTCATGATCACCATCAGTCTCTTAATTCCACATTTGAATTCAAGCTCCACCATCTACCATGGCAGAGTTAAAATCCAGGTCATCAGAACATTATCTGGGTCTCTTGCTTAACAGTTCAGCGATAACACCACTACGCCACTGCCTTGTCCAGTCCTCCAGAGTATGACTAACTTGTGTAAAATGAATTGCCCGAGGGTTTTCCCTCAAATTTCCGTGTCAAATCATGGATGATTTTTCTCCATTACGCAATTCATCTTCCACTCACCAATATACTTGAATTGAGAGGTTATTTCGTATCTCCTTGTGTCTTTACCTTTTTTTTTTATCTGTCCTGGCCTTGATAGTTTTGTTTCTTTTGCCTGACCAATCCACCAAAGCCAAATCCTTCCTTAGCCCAATATAATTATCATTGCTCAACACTAAAACCGTCATATGTGACTCTTGCCTTTTACATTCAATCTGAGTTTGAAACTACAGCATGTTTTGGACACTGCTTCCAAAAGGATCCTTCAATGTCACATAATATCAAATCTGAAGTAAACCATTCTCTGGTTGAATGCATGACATGTTGCTCTCAAAAACAATCCTTCATACAGTCTACGAATTGTTCTTCGAGGCTATCTTTGCCAAGTTGATTATTTGAGTCAATATGCATGCTCAGCCTGCTGTTCGGCCCTTGTCACCAGTCGTCATTATTTCCGACCTCAGAAATACTTCGGGGGGATAGTAGCAGAACATTACTCTTCCCAAGAGATTTCTTCTCTTGCTTTTTATTTACACCTGGACTGATTTACGTGTCGTTCCCTCGTGCCAATATCATTTCCTAGTGCAGCCTCGATATCATACTTAACCAATACATCAATTCCACCTCTTGCTCGTCCTTGTCTAACCTTCCGGAAAAGTGAGTGCCCTCGGACATGTCACTGTCCTGACTTGATCTCCCTGTTACCATGTTTCAGCAATCTGTACCCGGTCATACACATTTGTCTCTGTACCTATTGTCAGCTGATCAGTATTTTTCCAACAACGTTGTGCTTTTTAGGTACAAAGTATTTACATATGTTTTATTGGTTTGTCTTTCCCTTCTCATACTTTAGCTTCCTGATCTCACACACTTCGCTCCCTCACATCCATCACACTGTCCAACCTTATTTGTTAATCCCTGATAATTATGCGCCTCATCTCTCTAATGTATTCCAATCTCCAACTCACAGTTTGAATTGACATGTTCCATCCTTCATCATGGTCATGAGACTGGCCATGCCTGCTGTCCTATTCACCTTTAACTTCTGCTCAGCTTCTGACTAGTTGCTTTGGTTCCTAGTCTCCTGATTTATTCGTTTCAATCCACCCAATTTCCACTAGCAAACCTCCACATGACGATGTTGGTGCTCCTCCAGTTAAGATGAAACCTGACCACGTTTGAAAGTTCTCACTTGCCCTGGAAGAGAACCTAATGATCCAAAAATTGAAAGTCTCACCCCTGTACTAGGTCTTTAACAACATGTCAAACTTTACCACCTGTCTAATCATTGCCTCTTTTCCACGTGGCACTGGGATCAATTCAGGCATTCCAGCGGATTGTTCTCTTTCTCTCTCTCTCTCTCTCTCTCACACACACACACGCATGCACACACAGACAGACGTATGCACATAAACGCTCACATGAACATACACAGACACACAAACAATCACCGCATTTCTTTGTAGAAGTATACCCAGTAACCTTATAAATAATCAGAATGACAACTGGAATGAACGAACTGGTTAAAGGTAGGATGCGAACATTTAGGGTTACTCTTCATTAAGCAGAACGGACAAAGCTGTGAAATTATTGCAGGGCTCAAAATTATTGAAAAAATGACAGCTTAAACTACGAATACTCTGTTTCTGTTCGTTGGCATTTCAGCGTCTAAGGAGTCCAAGTTTCAAGATTGTCAGCACAAGAGCTAGGAGTGAGATAAGGAGAAGCCTCATTATTGAGAGATTTGTTAGAATTTAGAATGCTCTGCTTGGAGAGTTTCGAATAAAGATTCAAAAGGGAACTGGATATATATATTTGTAAGTTACGAAGGTAAAGGGCTGCAGAGACCTGGTGGCAAATTTCCGGAGCTGATGCATACACAGTGGCCCAATAACCTCCTTCTGTCCATTAAAGTTCTGTATTCAATCATGTACAGATGCAAGTCAACATCAGTATCTGATTATTTCCTGTTGTAAATGCTGGCGAATATCTGATCATATTTGCTGCAGCATAACCATTTAAAATGCAAGTATTGCAATGTCAGCTTCATGATGAAGTCTAATTATTACTCAGCACATAAATATTGTAAATCTTATATCCCAATTACTAAAACAAATATTTCTTTGCTATGGCACAAAACACTTTGTAAATGTCTGACTTTTCTCTCATATGCAAATATGTTCATTGTTTTATATCATTAACCAAATGTCGCATTAAATGCCATTCATTCTTTAAAAAATGCAAGATTTAAAATTATTGTTCAAATTAATGTAATATCACAAATCATTTATTTAAGTTAATATTCACAGTGCATGTAGACTTATTGTCATTTCTCAATTGTTGATAAATAGCTGACGCTCGTACATAAGAATGCTTTTTATTTATGATTGTTCAATTATTTTCTCAATCTGATTATGCAATCGGTCAGACGCCAAGCACTTTCCAAATGTTGGTGTGACAATGTATTTATTTGAATACCGACAATGAGTCTGTAATTGTAATTACGTCCATAGTCAGATAGCATATTCTTTGTTCGAAATAAAATAAAATGTCCATCTTTATTTTTGAATCATTAAATGTTGACAGGAGCTTGTATTTTTATTCCATAAATATAACATCAAACTCATTGTTTTCAGAGATGATATAATTATTATTTGGTTGAATAATCATACTTTACATCTTATTTTTGCGCAATTCATGAAACATAGCAAATATTCAGATCATAAACTCATCACCTTGTAATAATAAGCTTCGTTAAAAATAGATTTAAAAGGATCTGAATTCAGGCAGAGTGTTACTGAACCTCATGGCTGCCTGTGGCACTTAGTGAGATCCTGGCCTGCACCAAAATGTATCCTGAGCACGACCTCGTGATTCAGGGCAGTCATTCAAGAATTATTTCACAACAAATCATTTGGAATCCACCTTGGGCCGGGGTGGGGGGGGGGGGGGGGGTGGGGGGGCGGGGTATGATGACTGTCCACCAGGCTATCACTGGTCTCTGTGTAAATACAAATGCTGTCCAAATTAGACATCAATGACTGGCTAGCAACCATGCTTTACAAATTCATTTTCAGTCAGACCCTGGCCCAGAGAGCAGATGTGTGGACACGGAGTGTCCGAAGCACACCACACAACTTACTTACGGTGATGACATCTGGCCTACCTCCCAGACACCGTACATCTGCAACCTTGACAGGCACTGAGTGGAGACGTTATCAAGGTGAAAGCGAAGACAGCAGATGCTGGACGTTAGAGTCGTGAGGCTGGAGCTGGAAAAGCACAGCAGCTCAGGTAGCATCCAAGGAGCAGGAAAATCGATGTTTCATGCAAAAGCTCTTCATCAGCAATAAGAATGGGATCCATGAGGGTGGAGTGATAAATGGGAGGAGTTGGTGCTGGGGAAAGGTAACTGAGAGTGCGATAGTTGGATGGAGGTGTGGGTAATGGGTGATACATCGGAGCGAGCTTGGAGCAGATAGGTGGGAAGGAAGATGGACAGGTGGGCACGGTGGGTCAGTGCTGAGCACTGCTGCCTCACAGTGCCAGGGACCAGTTTCCATTCCAGCCTCAGGCGACTCTCTGTGTGGAGTTTGCACATTGTCCAACATGTCTGCATGGGTTTCCTCCGGGTATTCTGGTTTTCACACACAGTCCAATGATGCCCAGGCCAGGTAAATTGTCCATGCTAAATTGCCCATAGTTATAAGTGCATTAGTCAGAGCGAAATGGGTTACTCTTCGGAGGTTTTGTATGGACTTGTTAGGCCAAAGGGCCTGCTTCCACTCTGTGGGAAATCTAAAAAAAATCCATTCTCACTTTGAATAAAAAGATGGGACGGGTCATGAGGTCGGTGCTAAGCTGGAAGTTTGGAAATGTGATAAGGTGGGAGGGTCGGAAATGTGGAAACTGGTGAAATCCATATTGATGCCATGGGGTTGGAGTGTGCCGAGGGCGAAGATGAGGTGATAAGGGAGTGGCAATAGATGGACCTGCATGTCCTCAGCAGAGTGGGAGGGGGAGTTGAAGCGTTCGGCCACGAGGCAGTGGGGTTGGTTTGTGCGGGTGTCCCAGAGATGTTCTCTGAAGTGCTCTACGAGTTAAGGTCATTTCTCCCCAACGTATAGAAGACCGCATTACGAACAACGGATGCAGTAGCTGACATGTGTGGAACTGCAGGTGAAACCTTGATGGATGTGGAAGGATCTTTAGGGACTTGGGTGGGGGGGGGGAAGTGGAGGTGTTAGCACAGGTCTTATATTCCTGTGGTAGCAGGGAAAGGTGCCTAGACAGGAGGGTGAATTGTTGTGGACCTGAGGAGCACGACCTATCTTTTATCCTGTATTCTGCATTCAACAGTGATTGTCCAGAATGAATCACTTCACACTTTTCCATGTTGATATCCAACTGCCATTTATTAGCCCAGTTGTTCATCCTATCAATGTCCCAGTGCAAACTACAAAAGCCCTCCACACTATCCACAATTCTACCGACCTTCTACTGACTTTTGTTCCATCGACAAATATAATAGCCAACCCTTCCACTTCCTCATCCAAATCATTTATCAAAACCACAAACAGCAGGGATCCCAGAACCGAATGGGACAGATCGCCACTTTTCACCGAGCTGCAGACGGAGTACTTCCCATTTACTACCACCTTGTGTCTCTATGGGCCAGTCAATTCTGTATCCAGACAGACAGGTTTCTCCGTATCCCAAGCCTCCTTACTTTCTGAATGAATCAACAATGGGAACGTGATCAAAGGCCTTGTTAAAATCATGCACACCGCATCCACTGCTCTACCTTCTTCAATGTGTTTGATCCCATCCTCAATGAATTCCATAAGGTTTGTGAGGCATGACTTTGCCCTCACAAAGCCATGCTGACTATTTCTAATCAAGCTATGATTTTCCAAGTAATCATAAAGTCTATCTCCCAGAATCCTCTCCACTACTTTGCCCAATACTGATGTAAGACTGACTGGACTGTAATTCTCAGGATTATCACAATTCCCTTTCCTGAACAAGGGAGTAACATTTGCCACCCTCAATCATCTGGCACTACTGCAATGGAGAGTGAGGACGCAAAGATCTTCGCAAAAGCGCAGAAATCTCTTCCTTCTCTTCCTGTAGCAACCTAGGGTGTTTTCTCCTCTGGCCCAGGGGATTTATCTATTCTTATGTTTGTATTTCAATTAGTCTGTACTTCGCCTGAAGTTGTCTACTCCCTGTCCAACCAACTGATTGACTGCTTTACATTTCAGGGCTACATACCATGCTGCTTCACTTAGCATGCATGGTTCCCAATATCCTGTGAAACATGGAATGAAACTTTGGGAAGGCAGGAAAGCGCTCCTGATGAAGGGGTGATGCCCAAATCTTTGACTCTCCTCTTCCTCAGATGTTGCCTGACTGACTGTTCGTTTTTAGCGCCACACGTTTAAACTCTGATCTCCAGCATCTGCCATCCTCATTTTCCCTATTACTGACGGCTGTCCCATCTGCACACTGAGCAGGGAATTCATCAGCAGAAACTCGTTGTATGTGGAGCAGACCGCTCAGTTCTGGAAAATTGCATTAGATTAATAAATTTATTAACAATTAAATTGCATTTCAACAAATACTAATTCAGCCCCAAGTCACAGTTTTGGTTCATGAATTGGGCAGCTTGATAAGGTACACTGATTGATTGAAGAACTCCAAGGTGCAGAGTATTCCAGGTGTTATATTCCAGGGTGGTTGTGCTTTACCTTAATGCTGGGAATATTATCGGACAGGCAGATGTGATAAGGGAAAAAGACGACATGTGGAAATGTGACATTGTTGCCATTACAGAGATTCGTTTGAGGGATGTCAGGGCTGACAACTCAATATGCTGTGGTACAAGAACTATAGGCAGGACAGGAGAGGGGTAAAAGAGGAGGTGGTGTTGCATTATTCGTTATGGAGTCAGTTACTACAGTAAGGAGGGACAATATCTTGGAAAGATCTTTTAATGAGGCTTGGTGGTCAGAGCTCAGGATCAAAGCTATGGCAGAGGCACTGCTGGGGACATATTATGGATCCCCAGATAAAAGAAAGTACAGGAGCAGATACAAAACCAATTTACTGAGGTGTGTAAAAACAATAATAGGTTTATTATACACAGGCATTTCATTTCCAAGCACTAATTAGGGCAGTGATAACTTTTTAAGAGGGGACAGATGCCTTGAAATTAATTCCAGAAACCTCGTTGTATCATCCAGGAGCAGATACAGCAATGGGTGGGGCAGTGATGTGCCTCACTGTGGGGTAAGAAGTCAGTCAGGATATTGCAGGCAGGATTGGGAGAGCGGTATACGGCCAGTCACCGTGACATCATACATTTCATGTTTGTTAAGGAAAACATTTTAAATTCACTCTCTGATAAATAAAAGGTTTTTGGATTGGGGATACCGATTTTATGAAATAATATGAATAGATCTGGCCAAAGTGCAGTGGCCTCTGAGTGAAAATATAGCAGAACATCATGTGGCGGGGGGATGGGGGAATCACTTGATCAAAATGGAATTAATGAGAGTGTCCGCCAAACGTGTTACACAAAAGATGAAAATTTGGAAAATAAGCCCAGAGAACCTCGCCTGTCAACAAAAAAAAATTCAGAACAGAATTAAAAATGAAAGAGATGCTTAAAGCAGGTACAAAGTGAGCAGGTCAATGGATGCACTAAATGAATATAGAAAGTGTCGGGCTAATCTTAAAACTTCAGTATGAGGGCAGAAGGGGAATCGCGATAAAGCATTAGTGGGTAAGATTAACATGAATCCAAAGACATTATATCAGTTTATTAAGAGAAAGTGGGTAACAAGAGAAAGAAGGGTGTGTATTAGAGACCAAAGTGGCAGCCTGTGCACGGAGCCACAGGATATGTTAAACCACGGGCTTCATATCGGTCTTGAGTTGGGAGAAGCAGTTCCTGGATTCAGGGAGAGTGACAGTGTGCCCCTTGAACGAATTGATAGAGAAGCCAAGAAAGAATTGGAAGTTTATGCAGGGGAAAGAATGGGCAATCCCCAGATCCAAGTGAGCTGTAACTTAGGCTGATGTGAAAGATGAGGGAGAAGAGTTCAGGCTCTCACATTTTTATTTTTTCTCTTGTCTCTGGCCACAGCGAAGGTGTGATGGGACACGATACAATCTAATGTTGGCACAACTCTCACACAGAGTGCTAGAAATAAGGTATGGTATTAAAGATCACCTCATCTCCCAACAGCGAAAGAGAAATAATTGTGGAATATTCTGAGGGCTGTTGAGACTAGATCATTAAACATCTTGAAGGGTGACGCAGACTGATTTTTAAACAAGGGTTGGTTATAGGGAAAATGAAATAAAGTAGAATGGGGTATTATTAGAATAAATATAACGGAATTGAACAGAAAAACAGACTTAGTGGGCAGATAGCAACAATGTTGCTCCAATGTCTAATGCAATTCTTTCTCCAACAGCCCTGTATTCACTTGAAGATAACTTCTCTCCCTTTGGAGTGGGACACAGTTTGGAATGCAATCGACGGATCCAAGGAGTTCATAAATGCAATATTAATAGACAGAAAGGACCAGCGGACTGGGACAACGCGTATTGGCTGTTGGGATGAATATTTGCCTCAGCGCAGCCACCACCAGCAGGAGAAAGACTCAGCAAGACACCCTCTAAGTACAAGTGATGACGTGCTCTGGAGAGCAGGTCGTCATGGGCTTTGGTGTCAAGGAGTGTTTAAGGCACAAACATTGCATTACTGTAGTGTCTCCCTTCTTCCCTAAACAAAAGTAAATGTGGAGGAATAGAGAAAATGCAGTTGGTAGCAGAGTAATATGTAACTCATTAGTTTGAGAGGCTTCAGACAGCAGCAGCTCAGAAAAAAAAAATACAGGCAAGTTCAAATAAAGTACTTTTAATTTAGTATTACAGCAGTCAAGATGGCAGTTAGGCCAGTTGTACGTTCCTCCTGCGGGATGTGGGAGCTCAGAGAGATTTACACTGTCCCTGTTGACTACACGTGTAGAAAGTGCACCCAGCCAGCTGCAGCTCCTGGGAGACCATGTTTGGGAGCTGGAGCTGGATTCACTCGGGATTATCGGGGATGCTGCGAACTTCGTATATAAGTGCTTTAGTGTAGTGGTCACACCAAAGATCCACCATCCTGACCATGTTTTTATAATGGCTATAATGGTACAGTCCCACAAAAAGGTCCATGCCCTGAGTTCATTAGCCTTACCTGTCAGCCCTGTTGCATTTAAATAAACACAATTTAATCCAACAGCCAGTCCTTTCTCCCTATCATGTTCCAGGCAGAGAGTAGGTTTGGAATGGCAAAAGGAGTAGGCAGAGAATGCAGCTGTCCCCTGTGGCCATTCTCCACGAAAACAGGTATACCACTTCTGATACTGTTGGAGGGAACGACCGTTCAAGGGAAAGCAGCGGTAGCCAAATTGGTGGTACTACTACCAGTTTTGGAGCATACTGGGAAAGGGTAAATTTAAACAGGGTCTTGGAGATCGGAGAATTGATTGTTGGAGGGACAGATTGGAGATTCTGGAGCCTCAAACGGGAATCCAGCAAGTTGTGCCACGTCCCAGGTGCCAGGGTCCAGGAAGTCGCTGAGCAACTGTAGAACGTTGTCAAGGTGGAGGGTGAGCTGCCCGAAGTCATTGTGCACGTTGGCATCACAAATGGTTCACATGGATATAGGATTGCGGTCCTCCAGTGTGATTACAGAGAGCTAGGAGAACAGTTAAAAACCAAGATCTCGAAGTGGTAATCTCCTGATTACTTTTTATTTCATGAGCTCAGGAAAGTAAGAATAGAAGGATATGGCAGATCATTGGGGTCTTTTCTGTGACAGAGTTGACCTGTTCAATAGGGACAGGTGGCACCGGCACTGGACGGGGGGGACAAATATCTTGGTGTCAGGTTTGGTCGTGCTCCCAAGAGGGTTTAAATGAGATTGACAGGGGGTGAGATCCTCGAGAGCAGGGTGGCAAGTGCGAGGCTGGAAGGTGATACAGTAATCATAAACAGTCTAGTGAAAAGTCAGGTCACCCTCGAACACAACAGGGAGCAGGAATGCCTGTTTTTATTAAATTGCTTTCATTTCAATGCAAGAGGACTGACAGGGAAGGCCAAAGAACTCAGAGCATGGATAGGTATGTAGTACTGGGATATTACAGGCATTACAGAAACATAATTAAGGGAGGGACTGGACTGGCAGCTTAATGTGCCAGGGTCTAGCTGCTTTAGGCAGGACAGGGATGGTGGAAAGAGGGGAGGGGGTTGCATTTCAGATTAAAGGGAGTATCACAGCAGTAATCAGAGATGAAATAACTGAAGGATCAAATACCGAGGATTAGTGGATGGAGCTAATAAATAGGAAGGTGTATATTGATGTTATAGGGGCTGTACTATAGGACCCAAAATAGTCACCAGGATTTAGAGTAACTAGTATACTTGCAGGGAGGTGGGACATGCAGAAGCAAAGGTCTTGACATAAGTGGGGATTTTAATTTTTATAACATTGACTGGGACTGCCAGAGCGTTAAGGGATTTGGTGGGGTGGAATACATTAATTATGCCAGAAAATTCCCTCAAGCAGTATGTAGTTGGGCTTCTCGGGAAGGGGCAAAATTCGAATTGCTCTTACGAAATAAGACAGAACAGGTGACGGAGGTGACAGTGTGGGAGCACACTGGAACCAATGGCCATAGTTCTATTAATTTTCACATATTTATGGAGAGAGACAAAACTGGTCCACAGCTTCAAGTTCTAAATTGGGGCAAGACGAAGTTAGATGGAATTAGGTAGGAGTTTGCAGGGGTTTGTTGGAATAGTTCGGTGTTGGCAAAGGGACCTCTGGCAGGTGGGAGTCCTTTGAATGTGAAATCCTTTGAATGTGAATGTTCAAGGTCTATTTGTTACTTTCGGCGTGAAAGGAATGTTGGCAGGAATGGGCAACCCTGGATGACAAGAGATATTTAGGCTTTGACCCAAAAAAAAGCAGCTCCGTTACAGGCAGCTGGGTTCAAGTGAATCCCAGGAGGAAAAGAAGGGATACCGGAATTTACTGAAGAAGGAAATCAGTTGGGTGAAAAGGGGGCATGAAAGGGGGCTGAGAAGTTTAAGATGAATCTAAAATGGTACCTTCAGTACATTAAAGGAAAAACAAAAAAAACTAGTGAGAAAGTAGGACCCTTCAAAGACGAAAGTGATATGTATGTGTGGAACCATAAGAGATGGGCGAGATCATCAACGGATATTTCTCCAATGTGTTTAACATGAAGAAAGACACGAATACTTAGGAACTTGGCGAAGTTCATGGTGATTTCTTAGGAACAGTCCATATCACAGTATAGGAGGGACTGGACACACCAGAATGCTTGAGGTTGGATAAATTTCCCGTTCCTTACTAGATATATCCAAGAACACTGTAAGGAGCTAGAGATGCATTTGCAGGGGACCTAGCTAATAGTTTTGATCATCATTAACAAGAGTTGAGATCCTGGAAGGCTGGAGGTATCAAATATTGTGCCCTTACTTAAGAAGGACTGAAAAAAGAGCCTTGTAACTATGGAGCTGTAAGTTTAACATCTGTGGTAGGTACGTTACATGAGAAAATTCTGAAAGATAAAATATACATTAATTTGTAAATACAGGGTTTAATTAGGAATATTGAGAATGGCTATGTGTTTGTAAAGTTTTTTAAAGTTATTTGATGATGTGGCCAGGAAGTTTGTTAGGTCGGGTCAGTAGACGTCAAAAAGTGTGGACCTGGAAAAAGGACAGCAGATCAGGCAGGAACCAGAGAATCGATATTTCAGGCATAAGCATTTCATCAGGAATATCCAAAACATCGATGATCCTCTTCCAGATGTTGCCTGACCTGCCATGCTTTTCCAGTACCACACTTGTCGACTCTGATCTCCAGCATCTGCAGTGCTCACTTTCTGCTAGGGTGGTAGATCTAGATCTAGGGTGGTAAATTCTAGTGGATTTCAGTTACACCAGGAGCCTGATATACAGTTACAGGATGAGGCCAATCAGCCCATCGAACCTATACAATTGTACCAAGATTACATCATGCAGCACTGGTATCCTGTTATGCAGCGATAGGATCAGTCTATTCAGCTACTTCAGGTCAGTAACACAGGAAATGGAAGAGACCACAAAGTGACTGGACTCTGGGGAATGCTGGAATAACACGAGGCTACTTAGCTCCTCAAGCCCGCCCTTCCCTTCAGTAAAGTCAGGGCTGATCTGCTCTTGGCAGCAATTTCTCATTCATGCCATAATTTTACAGCCCTTGACTCTCTCAGAATCAATTGACACCCTCCTTACCCCCTCCCAATCATTACAGGGATGCAACTGTCTCGTATAGAGAGGCCCTAACAGTCACTACCCTCTGAGAGAAAAAACACTCCCCACACATATACCTTGGCCTATTGACATGAACAAAAGATATGAACACAGCGTCAGAGTGACTGGCCCTGACATTACATCAAGATTTGAATGAGCAAGGTTTCAAAGAGTCCGAACAAGATTGAACTTAATAGGAATCATTTGGAAACTCCCCACTGTTTGGGTCATTCAGAACACAATGTAGTTGGTGGACATCAATCCTCTCAGTCCCTGGATATCTCTGTAGGTGATCCTCAGGGTAGCTTCCTCAGCACAAATATCTTCAGCTGCTTCATCAATGTGTTTCCTTCCATCATTCGATCAGAAGTGAAGATGTTCAGTGAAGATCACATAAAGCATCAAATCCTGGACAATATTCAAGCTCATGCTGTTAACGTGCAGATAACATTTGTGTGTCAGCACTGCTGGACCCTGGACATTTCCACAGTATAGAAAGTGGAGCTCATTCAGCATGTCAAGCTGGTTCCATTGGAATGTGAGAAAGCCATTCAGCTCATTAAAACTATTCGATAAGGAGAGACACAATCAATTCACCCTCTGTTGGTTCGTCCACAAGACGAGATTTTTAAAAAAATATCAGCAAATGTTGGAATTCAAAGTAGACAGTTCAGGACGCCGGAACAACACAACAAGCAAGGCGGCTTCAGGAGGTGAGAAGTCAATGACTTGAGTAAAAGCCTTCTTCAGGACTGGAGTGGGGGGTGTTAAGGGGGTCTACATTAAAAGAGGCGCAGTGGGAGAAGTGGAGACAGGATGGTGGGGTGGGGAGAGGTGAACAAAAGTAGAGGTTATGACTGGGTTGGTCGATGGGGGGAATGAATCCAATTGGGAGATGGAAGAAGGGCTGATCAGTGAAATAGAAGGGAGGAGGAGGGACTGGAAATGTATTTAGGAGATTGGAGGGGAGGTTATTTGAAATTGGAGAACTCAATGCTGAATCCCCCGGGCTGTAGGCTTGCCCAGGCAGAAGATGAAATGTTGTTCCTCCGATTTGCGGTTTGTTTCATAGTGGCAATGGAGGAAGTCAAGGGCGTGGGAGGGGGAATTGAAATAGAGAGTAACTGGGAGGTCAGTTCAGCCCTTATGGGCACAGCTGAGATGCTGAGCAAAACATCCCCTTAGTTTACATTTGGGATCGCCGATGTAGAGAATACCACATCGGGAGCACCAGATTCAGTAAACTCGGTTGGATCCAACACCTAGCACATTTTCCACAAGGGCCATTCCCTTCACTAATCTTTGGTTCGTGCCACAATCTTCACCAAATCCTCCAATCCCCACTGGCACTGCCCCTGCAAACGGAAAAGTTGCACTACCTGCTTGTACACCACCTCCCTCACATCCATCCAGCGCCCCAAACAATCCTTCCAGGTGAAATACAGCTGCCTCCCTTCCAACCTAGTGCGCTGCATCAGGTGCTTCCGATGTGGTCTTCTCTACATTAGAGAGACCGAACATAAACTAAGGTCACATTTTCCCAACCAACACAGCCAGGCCCAAAGGGACTGACGTGAACTCTCAGTCACTACCCATTTCAATTCCCCTTACCCTGCTCTCCCCACCACCGACCATTTCCTTCTCACTTTATCTGCTTTTCCCCCTACCCCCACCCCGTATCCTGAAGAACGGTTATACAAGAAATATTGACTTCTCTACCTCCTGATGCTGCCTGGCTTGTTGTGTTCTTCCAGCGTCCTGTTTGCCTGTTATTACACAGGACGATCAGGAGTCTAGTCAGCACAACAAGCTGGTTAGCAGCTATCATGAATCACCCAACAATGAAGCTCTTCCTTAGGATGAGGAGGAGGACATGCAATCCCTCGAGACACTGACACGCGAAACGAAGAGGCCATTCAGCCCCTCCAAATTGTTACACTGAAATAGAAGGATGTCATTGATACTGCAACACGACAAACCAATGAAGCAGAGACTGCACCGACACACTGGCCCAGGTTGTTCCTCCTGGCTCCATTGCTAATGTTACACATGTGTTACATTAATGTGGTTTGTTGATGGAGAGGAGCACACCGGATGCCTTGTCCCAAGTCGCAAGGAGGTATCTGCCATCCCGAGAAGACAGGCTCGTCTTCTGCATGGAGATCAGAAACATTTGGAAATGGCCAACTTTATGAGTATAGCTGCTGACATGTTTGTGAACGACATGATGCTTCGTGCAGGGTCTCACTCCAACTGTACGTTGAGATGGTGATAGCTCATTCAGAATCTGCAGCTCTCTCACAACCAACATGGGGTCTCCACAGAGAGTGTAAACTATCAGAGAGTCAAAGAGTTTAACAGCAGGGAGACAGGCCCTTTAGCCCAAATTAGACTATACCAACGAAAATGTCCATTCATGTTAACTCCATTTCCCTGCACTTGGCCCATATCCTGCTAAACCTTTCCTATCAATGTATCTGTACACATATGAAAACACTTATTGCAGGAAAACATTTTATATTTCACGCTATCATTGTTTTGTTATGGGAATAATGAGTCCTGGTTAAAAACGCTCAAGTTTTATTGCAACCACTTTTTAATCTTTTGCAGCATTACAGATTAAACACTCATTTCCTTCACACTCTCTTCGTGGTACCATCACTGCAGGGATTAGTCTGGTCAAATTCCTTTACACTATCTCACTGTGGCAAGGATATTATTCCTTATAATGGAGAGAAAATCTGTTCACAGTGCCCCAAGTGCTGTCTCAATATCTCTCTACAACTGCACGGAGGTGTCTTCACGCCTATATTTGAATCAATTTTCAATGAAGGACATTATACAATATACTGTGCTGATTACTTGCTGCTCTGTCTGAATTCTGTCAGTGACTCATGACCAAGGGCATTCAGCTCCTTTTCACCAAGAGCACTTCCCATCATCTCATCTTCTCATAAATACAAAATGAGAAGGATGGTATGTTTTGCCAAATCATTCCTTTGCCTTGCGAAACGCTATACTTCCAGCATAGCCACGCTAACAGCATCATCACTCTTGCCATTGGAGATGTTTGGAGATGCTGAGGAGGCGATGGTCTAGTTGCATTATCTCCGGATTATTAATGCAGCGACCCAGGTTATGACCCAGAGCACTGATTCAATTCCCACCACAGCAAATATTGGAATTTGAGTTCAATTAAAAAAAATCACGAATTAAGAAACAATGAAACGATTGTCAGAAACACTACCTGGCACACTGATGCCCTTCAAAGAATGAGATCTGTCATCTTCACCGTATCGGGCTTACATGTGACTCTAGACCCATAGCAATGTTGTTAACTCTCGGCTGCCGTTTGAAATGTCCAATCCCAACCACTCAGTTATATCACTCAGTATATCAATCTCAAAGAAATTAAACCAGATGGAACTAAGCATTGAATGCTTACAGCCCACAGACTGCAGTAATCAGGAAGGTAGCTCACCAACAGCTCTCAAGGACAACGTGGAAAGGGAATGACATGCTGTCCCAAAATCCCATTAATGAATTTTTAAAAGATGATTACTCTTCGGAAGGGGAGACAAAGGGACATAACTCACTTCAAACCGTGACTTTGATGTATACCTTACATGGACATGATTTTCGTAAATATCGCAACAGGAGAAAAATAAATAAGATTAATCTTGATTTTTATTTCCATCCAGCCGGTCATCAACAATCCCTCTATTTGCTTCTTTCTCTCTATCTCTCTCTTTCTCTATCTGTTCAACTCCCTCCTTCACCCCTTCACAACAGACGTCCCTGTCACTAACATCAATCACACTATTTCCCAGTTGTGTGCAGTTCTGATGGATGGTCATTGGACTCAAAATGCCAATTCTATTTTTATCTCGATCCGAGGCTGTCAAATCTGCTCAGTTTCTCTGACCTCATTCTTCTGACCTCATGCATCATTCTTTTTTCCCCAGACTTTAGTGTTGTCATTAGATAGGATGTCTGCATCGCTGTTAAGGGCATCGTTTGTTGCCCTTACTAAATGCCCTTTACGGTGAGGTCATTCCTTAAGGCAGTATAGAGCAAAACACATTGCTATGGACCTGACGTCATCCTTATCGAAACCAGGTAATAATGTTAGATTTCTTTACCAAAGGACATCGGTGAAATAGATAAACTTATTGACAAAATGTTAGTGGGGTCATAACAGTGAGATTCGCTTTTATTTCCAGTTCCTGTCATTTAAGTTTAAGTTCTCAATCGTCTGAGATAGGATTGGAAACAGTGTCTTTAGTGTCGTAACCTGGACCACTGAATTACGTGGCCAGTGACATTCTTATTCTGACACAGTGTCCCTGACATGAATTTACTTTAGAGACAAGAACAAGATCATAATGGAAACATTGCAATGGAAACAGTGATTAGAAGAGAGCTGGAATCATGAAGTCTGAAATTTTCCAAGGCATGTATTATGGTGTATTTAGCAACTGAACAAAAGTCAAGCTGTGGAATGGGGATACCATGGAGCTGGTAGTGGGTCTGTTTGGCGATGGAGAGAATGTGAAGACATAAATCAATTCAGGGCAAATAGATACTTCCGGATTGTGAACGGTCATGTCCTCGGGATGTGTGTGGGGGCGGTTTTGAAATTTGTCGTAATGAATGCATTTGAATTTGAAACTGAAGACAGTAGTTTCCAACTTTGCCAAATATAGTTAACAGAAATAGCACTGAAGTTCACCATGGCTTATGGGCTTAATAAGTAGATAGAGATGGGGAGACTTACCAGGAACGCCAACAATAGCGAGCATGGGATAGTAACCAGCCTGAATAATCCACAGTACACCTAATATCCGAAGTCGCAATATGTTCCAAAACCTGGAAACATATAAAAGACCCCAGGATAAATTCCTGTCCATTGTTGTACCATTCCATCCTCGGGTTCCCAGATTCTGAACCGTTGTTGGAACATTCCAGTCTACTGTTCTCAGATTCTGAACCATTGTTGGAACATTCCAGTCTTCTCTCAGATTCTGACCTCTCCTCTCCCCGTCTCTGCAACTGCTGATTCCTCTTAGTGTTGCAAGTGTTGCCTCTGCTGGTACAATGGGATAAATCACTGCAAGAAGCCCCTTACTAATAGAAGAGGGAAACCATCCAGCGACATCATTAGGATCCATGGAGACTGACATCATTCACAGTCACTGAACAAACAGATCCAGTCAACCCTTTTCAGTATGGTACCTTCAGACCACAAATAACAACTGAACTTGATTGAATGTTGACATCGCTGACTATTGGTCACATCCCCCATCACCAATTGCTCTCGTGAAGCTAGTTGTGAGGGAGAATGATGGAAGTCTCCTGATCACAGGCTAGATGATTCTGCTGTGTTGTCCGTTTGCAATGCTGTAACTACCTGAACACCCCGCCCCACCACCACCACCACCACCACCACCACCACCCTCCAACACAGCCACCCACAAAATATGCGATCTAGATGAAGTTAAATTGCTAATCTCTCCTCAACTAGACCAGACGCCAGACCATCAATTCTCAGTGGGCATATTTTCCCTGACCATACACAGGAAGTGTGGATCTGACTTGATATTCCTCTCGTTGCTCTAATAAATTAATGTTGAACCTTCAACAGACAATGCGATTCAGCTTTGTTTTATGTAAACCCACAAAAACTTGAATACACTTTATTGGCTTCAAAGCAGTAAGACTTACATTTACTGAATTCAGTTCAAAGCCATGTGTGGCATGTTGTCACAAAACCAGTTCTTTTACAAGGTTATGTTGTCCTCAATTTTTTATAGAGAGTCTAAATGAACAAAGATTCCAATATGTCTGAACTCTGAAAGTTTTCATTTTATTTATATCTAACAGGTATTGCCTTAGCCAGAAGGCTCTCTAGTACTTAATAAGAAACTTGGACAATCAAGAGGACGTGGCCAACTCTCTAACTGGACAGGTCTGATCAGTTCTGGGGTTAGTTAAGTCAGGGTCACTGTTGGAACTGGACGCTCTCCTCCTCTTTCTGACCTTATAACCTGAAAGCCTTTGTGTCAGTTTTATTCTTGGTGCTAAGGAGTTTGCTTATTGAGATTGTTGCAAGTATTTTGGAACAGGATCCTTAAGTCTGGATAGCCTGTCATGTTTATATAGGATTAGTTATTCAGGTATTCTATTTTTGGTCTCTTGTGCTTCATTCGGTAATTTGGTAAATAAATGTTTTGTTTAAATCTCGGCAGTCTGACCAGCTAATTCACTCTGGGAAGATCCACTCCACTCTAACATTTAAGAAATATCAAATTTACGGTCTGAGCTAGCTGCTTAAAATGTTCTGTGGGGTCGGGCCTGTTCCATAACAGAATGGGGGCCATTTGCGGGATTCAGGCACGAGTGGCAAGTATTAGTGTCTCCTATTCCGTGTGTTGATTTGGTGGGGATAAAGAGCTTCAGATAGTAATTGCTCTTGCAGGAACAAAGGATGTTTTGGAGGTGAAAAAACCTTGTTTTTTTTTACAGAATGTACTTAAGTCCAAGCGGAAATTAGTGGACAAGCTTGCGTTGAAGCTATCTCCCAACGTGAGTAAAGACGAGATGATTGCAGCAGTAGTACAGCTTTCCAATTTGCTGGAAACTCCATCAGGATCTATAGAGATGAGCAGACTTCAATTGCAAATGACGCAGCTTGAGTTAAAAGCGGAAATGAAGAAGTTTGAGTTTTGGCTAAAATCAAAGGAGAAAGAAAGAGAATGAATAGGTTTAGCAGAGGAAAGAAAAAAAAATGAACATCCTTAGCAGGAGAGAAAGAAAAATAGAAAGGGTTTGTGCTTCAGAGATAGACAAACCACGTTTTTTGGATCAATTCATAATCATCAGCCACTTCAGCTGCCAGCTTTGCCGTTTTAAGTCTCTGTTCTTCAAAATGTGTTTGCACTGTGTCAGGCAGTGAATCTTTAAACTCCTCCAAAGTAATTGTACCTCTCAGAGCATCGTGGGTTTATTGTATTTTTAAAGCTCTTTTCCTAGAAACTTTTCAGGAATATAAGGAGGGATCCTGGTCAAACCTATATTGAATTTGAAAAGATCAAACAAAGTAATTTTGATGGCTGGAAAAGAGCTTTACAAAGCTCTGAGAGAGAGAATTACTTTGGAGGAGTTCAAAGATTCACTGCCTGACACAGTGCAAACACATTTGGAAGAGCAGAGAGTTAAAACGTCAAGGCTGGCAGCTGAAGTGGCTGATGATTAAGAATTGGTCCATAAAACGTGGTTTGGCTTCTAGAATCAATTTCAGTCCATGAGGGATAGAAACTGGAGCAAAGAGAAATCCTCACGTGGGAGGGAAAGGCAGAAGAAAGTCATAAGGATAACATGGCACAGGCTAAAAAGGAAACACTTGAAGGAAACAACGAAGTTAAAAAGCTCAGGTGTTTTCATTGCAATAAATTATGTCACATGAAAGCACTGTATTGGTGGGTTCAGGGAAAAATAAACAGGTGCAGGAAAATAGGATAAGCTTGGATGTTTTGTTGGAGTGGTAACAGAAAACACAGTGGAAGCTAGAAAGCTGCATCAGAGTGTATAAGCTGATCAGAGGTTTGTTAAGGAGGAAATCGCAGATCTGCGTAGAAAATATACTGCAAAGGGAATTTTTTCTGACATAGAGCATGTAAAGAGGATGCAATATTAACGGACACAGGATCCTCTTATTCCATGATGCTGACAGATCAGGAGATATATACACCGGAAGGACTATTTCCAGAAAAGGTACTGCTAAACGGAATTCACCTTGAGACAAAAGTCGCATAATGACGTAATGTGAGGATAGGGTATCCAGAAAAGTGTGGATAAATTGTGGTATGAGTATTGGACAAACTCTGAGCTCCAGGGATACAAACTATCCTTGCAAAAAATATAGCTGATTCACCAGTAGGAGTATTGTCAACTCTGGTTGAAAAGCCTTTGGAGACGCAGGCAACAAAAACAATGCAGGAGTCTTACCTGGAAGTTTCCTGAGTGTGGGTAACGAAGCCGCAATGTGACCAGTTGAAACAGGAGATATCAAAAATGTAAAGGTAAGGAAGCGGAAGTGGCATTTGCAGAGACGTTGTTCCATCAGATAATTGTGAAAAAAAAAAATTGATTAAAAAGGGCATCATGCAAATATTTTTAGCTCATTTAAACTAATTGAATTACAGCAGAAAGAAAAAAAAAGGGTAAAGCAGTTTTATCAAAAAGCATATACGTTAGGAATTTTGAATGTATCCCTGAGTGTCATTACCCTAAAAATGATGTCCAAATGAGGAAAACGGAGACTATCACATACTCAGGGAGATGATAATTGGGCAGACGTTCATCAAATCATATTGCCAATGGGATACAGAAAAGAGATGATGTGAATGGTACATGAGCTACCACCAAGAAGTCATTTCGGAGTGAGGAAAACACAGGCTGAAACACAGAGACATTTTTACTGGACTGGACTGCAACATGTTGTAGTTGAATTTTGCAAGTCGTGTCATACATGTCAGGTAATTGGAAAAAAAACACAAGTGATAATACAACCTGCGCCTTTCTTAACTATTCCTGCATTTGAAGAAACTTTCACAAGAGTCTTAACTGATTGGCCACGTCCCAACATCAAACAAAAAGTTGGGCACCAGTAATTGTTAACAATACTGGATACATTGACTAGATTTCCAGAGGCCATCCCAAGATGCAGTATCACAACTAAAGGAATTGCAAAGGAATTACGCTTTTTAAAAAATACACACGGGCTACCAATAGAGATAGAGTGAGGTCAAGTTTCAAACTTAACATCTAATTTATTCACTATGGTGTCTTAGGAATAAAGCAATTCAAATCGACTGCATATCATCCAAAATTGCAGGGAGGGCTAGAAATTGCAGGCTTATGATCAAGATTATCCAGATGATTAGGGTAAGGGAATTCCATTTGTGCTTTTTGTGATCATAGAAGCACCAAATTAACAGAGCAAATTCAATCCATTTGAATTATTTATTGGGCATTAAGTGAGAGGACTATGAATATTGATTAAGGAGAAAATAGTAAATCAGAATTCAAAGGCCACACATTTGGACTAGGTCTCACATTTTAGGGAACGATTAAGAGTGGTAGGGAATTGGCTAGCCAGCAGTTAAAAGTATTGCAGCATGCAATAAAACAGGAAGCAGACATGAAATCAAAAAATTGCATTTGTGCGATCGGGGATAAGGTATTACTGTTACTTCCAGATAATGGTGAACATTGAAAAGTAAGGTTTAGTAGACCTTATTAAAAACAACGGATATTGAGTGAGGATAAGTATTTGATAGGGACTCCAGAAAGAAAGAAATCTCACAGTGTATGTCATGTGAAAATGCTCAAAATGTACTTTGATAGGGAAGGAAAGCCAGAGGATAAGGGGTTAATGATTACGGCACAGAAGGAAGAACCAAGTTGAGAGGATTCTGAATCGGACATTCCTCAAATTAAAGTGGGACAATGAGGTTCTTGTCTAAAATTGGGATAATTTATTAATAAAGCTTCATGAGAAAAATTGAAATGATCAGAAAGAGTTATTATTATCATACGTGGAGATATGCGAAAAGTGAATTGCTGAAGCCTAGGTCACCTTCCTTGGCCATGCTATTGGACATAGGTAAACAGTGCAATGAGATTTACAAGTGACGGTAATTGGGGAATTTCGCATCCTGTTGACAAAATGAGCAGTTCCTGAGATTAAGTCAGTTTTATCTGATATTTGTGCCTCATTTTTGCAGTGTGACTGCTCCACTTACTGAATTGTTAAAGAAAGGCAAGAAGTTTCATTGGACAGAGGACTGTCAGAAGGCATTTGACGGAATTTGAAATATGTGTTAACCACTGCCCCACGATCAGACACACCTGATTATACAAAACCATTCAAGGTTGATTTATGTGCGAATGATGTGGATATCAGTGTTGGGCTCTTGCAGGAAGATGACGAGAAGTCAGTGAGACATACTGGGTATTCCTCCAAGAAGCTGAATGTTCATCAGTAGAAATATTCAACAGTTGAAAAAGAGACTGTGAGCTTTGTGTTGGTCTGACAACATTTCCTTGTTAATATTAACAGCAACGCATTGGAGAGAACCATTTTCACTGATCACAACTCAATGAAGTCTTTTTGAGAATTTTTTTTAGGACACAACTGCGGGACTGTTTAGCTGGAGCCTGTTGTTACAGCCATTCTATTTGAAAATTGTGCACGGGCCAGGTCTTGACAACATGATTATCAATGCATTGTTGAGACTTGAGTGACAAATGGAGGCACTCAGTGATGGAAGGACCACACACTGAATCTGGATGTAGTTGTGCATGTTTGCATGTTTACAGTAAACAAATGTACATGCCCATTGTCGAGTAGAAACAACTATTTCTGGGAGTTTTGACAACTGAAACCATTTTGGATATTGAAGATTCAGTTTTATATTGGGGGAGTTGTCACACAGATGGGATCTTTACAAGATTATGTTGTCCTTGATTTTTTTTCAGAGTGTTTCTAAATGACCAAATGTTCCAACATGTCCCAATTTTGAATGCTTCATTGGGGTCCTTTGTCTTTTTCGTACCTAACAGATAATGCCTCGGTCAGAAGGCTTTCGAGCCTTATAAAAACAACTGGTGTAATCAAGGGGATGTGGCCAGTTCTCCAGCTGCACAGGTCAGTTCAGTTCAGAAGAGTCAGGGTCACTGTTGAAACTGGACGCTCTCCCCCTCCTTCAGTCCTCTGACTTTGTAAACTATCAGCTTTTTATGTAATTTTTACTATTTATGTGCGTGGGTTTGTTTATTGGGATTGTTGCAAGTAATTTGGATCAGCATCCTTAATTCGATGTAGCCTGACAGTTTTGGATAGGATGAATTATTCAGCTATGGTGTTTTCAGTTCGTTGTGTTTTATACCTTATTTTTACAAATACATTCTGTTTGTTTAAAAGTAGGCAGTCGGACTAACTAATTCACGCTAGGAATATGCACTGTACACTTACCTTCAAAAAATGGCAACACTGGGCTACGTGCTTAAGAATGTTTTGAGTGGTCGGGCCTGGTCCATAACAATGTACAATAACTTTGTCTATTAAAAGTCATGAATTAATGAGTAAGGGATGGAATGAATATGATTATGGCTACGAGACAGAAAGGGCTGCGGCCAGTGGCTGAGGAGACCTGAGGGGAGTGTAGTAATATCTCCCAGTCACCAGTATTCAGCCATCTCTGATTCTGACAAATGGAATAAAATGCAATGCAGAGCAAGATAACGGATGACCTTTGGTACATGGAATTCTAAACGACAATGTGAATGGAATAGGACAATTTAAATGTGATGTACATAATTATATTTTTTATTTAGAATGTTTAATCACAGGTTATGTAGGCCTTTAAGATTGTTTATATCGAGACGGGATGTACAGAAATAAAAACACAGACTACAAAATGTGTTGGGTTACATGAGTTGCAGCAGAGTAAGAGTGAAGACACAGCTCATACTGAGCTGGTGCAGAGATGATGGGCTGCATGACAACCATCTTTGTTGTAATTATTCAAAGAAATGTATTTAGAATGTTCAGAGACTGAGGAGACAAGTCTAGTCATAAAACACACAGACAATATCATAATTAATAAACTATTCCTATTTATTCATCAAGTGTAGCTGTCTCTAAAAGGCCTTTAAAATCAAAATCACATTGGTGAGATCCGCGCATTTATTTTCAGAACTTAAAGAAGAAACAGACTCCAGTGTAATACTTGTGTCACTGACACAAGTGATAGGAACAGGAATGGAGAATATTGTCCAAATATAACCAACATCCAGACCAATCAAGAAAAAGCAAAATATTAGAGACAGTGGAAATCTGAAATACAAATGCAAAATAATAGAGAAATGCAACAGATGACACAGGATTTGTGCAGAGAAACATAGTTAACATATCAAGTCTTATATGAACCTGTCTTGAACAAGTTATGTTGGACTTAAAAAAAGTTAATTCCATTTTTCTCCGCTCCGATACTGCCTGAACTGTGGGGTTTCTTTCCAACATTTTCATTTGGTGCAATAGCAGGAAACAGAGTATTGGTGAGCGGTTGCTTTTCGAACTGAAGGCTTGTGCCCAGCAGTGTCCCACAGAGGTTGGTTCTGAGTTTTCTTTGTTTGTCATTTATGTAAATGATTTGCATGATAATATCGAAGGCATGGTTCGTAAGTTTGTGGATGACACCAAAACTGGTGGCACTTTGGACAGTGAAGAATGTTTTCTAAGAATACAAAAGGATCTTGATGAAATAGGTCAATAGACTGACAGATAGCAGATAGAGTTCAAGCTGGATGAATGTGAGGTGCAGGCAATAGTGTGTGTTTGTTGCTGTCGAGGGAACCATGAATGGGATGATTTTATTCCCCATCTCCAGGGTTCAAATCATCGATATCCTTCATGATCTTTGAGAGGCCTAACCCTCTCTATGGTTACCTTCTTTCTGTTAATGTAGTTGCACAATAGCTTTGGATTATCCTTGAACTTATCTGCCCATTCTATCTCATATCGCCGTTTTGCTTTCCTGATTTCTCTTGAAATAATGCCCCACACTCTTTATATTGACTAAGAGATTAAATTGAATATAGTTGTCTATATCTAAAGTAAGGTTTTCTTTGATTCTTGAATAAAAGCTCAATAACTGTTGTTGTCAGTTGTTCCTTAATCTTCCCTTCACTTTAATAGGAACAGAATGCCTCTCAACTCCCGTCGTCACACTGTTGAACGCCTCCCACTTGTCAGACATTGGTTTACCTACTAACAGTCTACTCCAATCAAACTTGTTAAGTCCTTGTCCCATGCCGTTAAGGTTTATGGTACTCCAATTAAAAAAAATTAATGAAAGGCTTTTTCTGTTCCATAACCATTATGAAACTAATACAATTATGATTGCAATGCCCAAAATATTCCCTCACGTTCACTTCAGACACTTCAGACACTTGACCTGCCTATTACATAAAAAAAGGCCTAGTTTTGCTGCTTCTCTGTTAGAATCATCCGGATATTGACGAAGGAAATTTTCGTGACAGTTGAATGTTCTTCCTGCAGAATGTGGGAGGTAAGGGTCACCACTAGTGTTCCTGCTGACTACATCTGCGGGAGGTACACCCAACTCCAGCTCCTCGAAAACCACGTTAGGGAACTGGAGCTGGAGAAGCATGAACTTCGGATCATTCGGGAAGCAGATGGAGTTATTGAGAGGAGTTACAGGGAGGTAGTCACTCCTCAGGTACAAGAAAAAGGCAAATGGGTTACAGTCAGGGGATGAAAAGGGAACCGGCATGCAGTCCCGGGATCCCCTGTGGCAATTCCCCTCAACAATAAGTATCCCATTTTGGATACTGTTGGGAGGGACGACTTACCAGGGGAAAGCAGTGGGCACAGGGCTCTGGCACAAAGTTTGCCATGCTGCTCAGAAGGGAAGGGGGAAGAGGAGCAGAGCAGTAGTCATTGGGGACTCCATAGTTAGGGAGACAGATAGGAGGTTCTCTGGGGACGAGAGAAACTCACGGTTGGTATGTGGCTCCCAGGTGACAGGGTTCTTGCTGTCTCTGATCGTGTATTTAGGATCCTTAAAGGGGAGGGGGAGCAGCCCCAAGTCATGGTCCACATAGGTACCAACGACATAGGTAGGAAGCGAAATGGGGATTTAAGTCAGAAATTCAGGGAGATAAGATGGAAGGTTAGAGCTAGGACGAACAGAGTTGTTGTCTCTGGTTTGTTGCCCGTGCTACATGCTCGTGAGGCGAGGAAAAGGGAGAGAGAGGAATTGAAGGCGTGGCTACAGGAATGATGCAGGAGGGAGGGTTTTGGATTCTTGGATAATTGGGGCTCTTTCTAGTGTAGGTGGGACCTCTACAAACAGGATGGTCTCCATCTGAACCAGAGTGGTACCAATATCCTGGGAGGGGAAATCGCTAAGGCTATTCAGGTGGGTTTAAACTAATCCAGCAGGCGGATGGGAACCAAACTTGTACTTCAAGTATTGAAAAGGTTAAGAGTAGGGAGGTCCAACATCAAGTTTCAGCGACACAAGATGGCACTGCCAAGCAAGAAATTGAAGTGTGCCAGGAGCATCTGGAATAAAGTGGGTGAACTTGCAGCATGGGTTGGTACCTGGCACTTCAATGTTGTGGCCATTTCGGAGACAAGGTAAGAGCTGGGACAGGAATGGTTATTGCAGGTTCCAGGATTTAGATGTTTCAGTAAGAACAGAGAAGATGGTAAAAGAGGGGGAGGTGTGGCACTGTAAGTCAAGGACAGTATTACAGTTGCAGAAAGGATGTTTGGGGAATCGTCAACTGAGGTAGAATGGGCTGAGGTTAGAAACAGGAAAGGAGATGTCATCCTGTTGAGTGTTTCTATAGGCCTCCGAATAGTTCCAGAAATGTAGAGGACAGGATAGTAAAGATGATTCTTGAAAAGAGTGATAGAAACAGGGTAGTTGTCATGGGGGACTTCAACTTTACTACGAGTAATGTAGATGGGTTAGTTTTTGTCCAGTGTGGGCATAAAGGCATCTTACCACTATATGTAGACAGCCCAACAAGGGGTGAAGCCACATTAGATTTGGTACTGGGTAATGAGCCCAGCCAGGTGCTAGAAAAGGAAGTAGGTGAGCAATTTGGTGATAGCAATCACTATTCTGTTATGTTTACTTTAGTGATAGAAAGGGATAGGTGTATACCACTGGGTAAGAGTTACAGCTGGGAGAAAGGCAATTACGATGCGATTAGGCAAGATTTAGGAAGCAGAAGACGGGGAAGGAAACTGCCGGGGATGGGCACGTTAGAAAAGTGGAGCTTATTCAACGAAAGGCTCCTGAGTGTCCGAGATAAGTATGTACCGGTCAGGCAGGAAGGAACCTGTAGTGCGCGGGAGCCGTGGTATACAGAGGAAGTGGAATCTCTGGTCAAGAGGAAGAAGAAGGCTTACGTTCGGATGAGATGTGAAGGCTCAGTTAGGGCCTTGAGGGTTACAAGGTAGCCAGGAAAGACCTAAAGAGAGAGCTCAGAAGAGGCAGGAGGAGACATGAGAAGTTGTTGGCGGATAGCATCAGGGTAAACCCTAAGGCTTTCTTTAGGTATTTAAGGAATAAAAGAATGACCAGAGTAAGATTAGGGCCAATCAAAGATTGTAGTGGAAAGTTGTGTGTGGAGTCAGAGGAGATAGGGGAAGCACTAAATGATTATTTTTTTGACAGTATTCGCTCTAGAAAACGACAGTGTTGTCGAGGAGAATGCTGAGATACAGGCTACAAGACTAGGTGGGATTGAGGTTCACAAGGAAGAGGCATTAGAAATGCTGCAGTGTGTGAAAATAGATAAGTTCCCTGGGCTGGATGGGATTTATCCTAGGATCCTCTGGGAGGTTCAGGAGGAGATTACCGAGCATTTGGTATTGATCTTTAAATCGTTATTGTTGACTGGAATAGTGCCAGAAGACTGGAGGATAGCAAATGTGGTTCCCCTGTTCAAGAAAGAGAATAGATACAACCCTGCTAATTATAGACCAGTGAGCCTTACTTCAGGTGTTGGTAAAGTATTGGAAAAGGTTAGAAGAGATTTGATTGATAATCATCTAGAAAAGAATAATTTGATTAGGGATAGTCAGTACGATTTTGTGAATGGTAGGTCGTGCCTCACAAACCTTATTCAGTTTTTTGAGAAGGTGACCAGACAGGTAGATGAAAGCAAACCGGTTGATGTGGTGTATATGAAATTCAGCAAGGCGTTCAATAACGTTCCACACAGTAGGCTATTGTACAAAATGCAGAGGAATGGGATTGTGGGAGATATAGCAGATTGGATCAGTAATTGGCCTGCTGAAAGAAGACAGATGGTAGTGGTTGATGGGAAATGTTCATCCTGGAGTCCAGTTACAAGTGGTGTACCACAAGGGTCGCTGTTGGGTCCACTGCTGTTCGTCATTTTTATAAACGACCTGGATGAGGGCGTAGAAGGGTGGGTTAGTTAATGTGCAGATGAAACGAAGGTCGGTGGAGTTGTGAATAGTGATGAAGTATGTTGTAGGTTACAGAGAGACATAAATAAGCTGCAGAGCTGGGCTGAGAGGTGGCAAATGGAGTTTAATGAGGACAAGTGTGAGGTGATTCACCTTGGTTCGAGTAAACGTAATGCAAAGTAATGGACTAATGGTAAGATTCTTGGTAGTATAGATGAGTTGAGAGATCTCGATGTCCAGGTACACAGATCCTTGAAATTTGCCACCCAGGTTGACAGGGTTGTTAAGAAGGCATACAGTGTTTAAGCTTTTATTAATCGAAGGTTCGAGTTCCGGAACCATGAGGTTATGCTGCAGCTGTACAAAACTCTGGTGCAGCCGCACTTGGAGTATTGTGTACAGTTCTGGTGACCGCATTATAAGAAGGATGTGAAAGCTTTGGAAAGGGTGCAGAGGAGATTTACTCGGATGTTGCCTAGTATGGAGGATATCGAGGAAAGGCTGAGGGACATGAGGCTGTTTTCATTGGAGAGAAGAAGGTTTAGAGGTGACGTAATAGAGACATAAAATAATCAGAGGGTTAGATAAGGTGGACAGGGAGAGGCTTTTTCCAAGTATGATGACGGCGAGCACAAGGGGGTAAACATTTAAATTGAGGGGTGATAGATATAGGACAGTTGTAAGAGGTAGTTTCTGTACTCCGAGAGTAGTAAGGGTATGGAATGATTTGCCTCCAACAGTAGTAGATTCGCCAACTTTACATTTAAGTCCTCATTGTACAAGCATATGGACGTACATGGAGTATAGTTTAGGTTAGATGGGCTTCAGATTGGTATTCAAAGTTTGTGCAAAGAATTGTAGCTCGGGTGCTCGTTGTTGTGGTTCTGTTCGCCGAGCTGGGAATTTCTGTTGCAGACGTTTCGTCCCCTGTCTAGGTGACATCCTCAGTGCTTGGGAGCCTCCTGTGAAGCACGTCCTTATTTTTCCTCAGGAATTTATAGTGGTTTGAATCTGCCGCTTCCATTTGTCAGTTCCAGTCAGTAACAGCTGGAACTGACAACCGGAAGCGGCAGATTCAAACTACTATAAATGCCGGAGGAAAGATCAGGAAGCGTTTCACAGGTGGCTCCCAAGCACTGAGGATGTCACCTAGACAGGGGACGAAACGTCTGCAACACAAATTCCCAACTCGGCGAACAGAACCACAACAACGAGCACCCGAGCCACAGCAGTTACCTTCTGCAGGCCCGATAACACTCCAGCCTCCTGGCCTATAGCACCACACGACCTCAGTAACCTTCTCCCATCCTTAACGACCTCCTTACGGATATAAATACCTCCAGACACTTTTAAAGCCACAACAGCACTCCACATCTCTGTTTGCTCATCCACTCCCTACAGTCCCCCCAGCTCCTCAAACTCTCTCTCTTTATGTAATTCTACAATTTGGGCAGCACAGTGGCTCAGTGGTGAGCAATGGTGCTTCCCAGTTCCAGGGACCCAGGTTTGATTCCAGCGTTTGGTGACTGTCTGTGTGGAGTTTGCACTTTCTCCCTGTGTCTGCATGGGTTTCCTCCGTGTGCTCCGGTTTCCTCCCACAGTCCAAGGATGTGCAGGTCAGGTGAATTGGCCATGCTAAATTGCACATACTGTTAGGTGCATTGTCGGAGAGAAGTGGGTCTGGGTGGGTTAGTCTTTGGAGAGTTGGTGTGGACTTGTTAGGCAGAATACCTGTTCCCATGCTGTAGGGAATCTAATCTAAACTATCCCTCTGCGTAAATATATCCCTCAATCCATAATCAGCCCCAAACTCTTCAAACTTCCGAGTCTCTGTGAACACCCACAGCTCCAACATCCCTCCTTAACTGTGTAACATTTTCCATTCCTGAAACACTCTGAAAATGTAGACATCCTACAAACCTCCCTATCTGCGTAATCCTCTCAGGACCCTGTAAATCCCCCGATCTGTGGAACCAACTTCAATGCTTGTGACTCTCCCGATCAGTTTCTACAAGACTTACTATCTATGTAACATCTTCCCATCGCTATCACCAGCCTTGTCAATGTAAGCTCCTCCAGTCTCCCCAACAATCTAGTCATCTCCATAACCTTCTCTAGCTCTTACACCCCTAACGGTGTAAACGTCACACTTCCCTACAACCATCCCTAAAGCAGGAATCTCCCCCAGTGTGTGCAATACTCCCTATCTGTATTAGTGTCTCTAGGCTCTATTGCTGTTCCTATCTCTCCAAGCTCTGATAGATTGTCCAGCTTTCCGGTCCATATACTTTCCAAAGTGTCAGCGTGGACGTGCTGTTTGAAATGGCCTGTTTTCCCAAAGTAGGGATTCTATGATTCAATGATTTGTTCATAAGAATGGGGGGTGGGGGGGGGGGGGGGTCGGTGCCAGGACCAAGAATGTCTCCGAGCACGCTCAGGGCATATTGAAGTGGGAGGGTAAACAGCCAGCGGTTGTGGTTCAGATTGACACCAATGATATAGTTAATAAGAGCGAAAGGTCCTGCAAAGCAAGTTCGGGGAGTTAGGAGTGAGTTTAAAAACAGGTTCTCCAGGATTATGTTCTTGGGATTACTCCGGGGCATAGGGAAGTGAGACAAGGAAGAGGAAGATAGTCGAGTTGGATATGTGGCAAAGAGCTAGTTTGGGAGGAGGTTTTCTGATTTTTTGGATGATTCGGATCGCGTTCAGTGCACGTGGGAACTGTACAGAAAGGAAAGTGTAAACTTTAACTGGAGGGGTCCCAACATCCTGGAAGGGAAGTGTGATCATGCAGATTTAAGCTAATGATAGAGGAGGATGGGATACAAAACAGCAGGTCAGAAAATGAGCAGAATGTAAAGGTTTGTCAAATAAACATGCAGAGCCATATTAATGACCATGCTGAGGGAACTAATCACAACAATTTTAAAATGTGAGTTGCAAGTTGGAGTAAAAGATAGGCTCACTATTATCAGGGATCAATAAATAAGGATGGAACGCCTGTGTACACAAGTATTAAAAGAGAAAGACAAATCGATTGAATTTATGTTAAATGTTTTCTAACTAAATGTGTGCAGTATTTGGAATAAAATGAATGAGCTGATAGCGCTAACAGGTATAAATAGGTATGGCATGGTGGGCATGACTGAAATGTGGTTACGTGAAGGTCAGGACTAGGGTGTTAAATGTCCAAACCTACTCAGTATTCAGACAAGAAGGAACAGTAGGTGGAGTGCCTGTATTCGTTAAGGATTATGTCAAGGGTGTATTAAGAAATGATATTAGCACGTGGGACAATTCTGATGAATCCGTCTGGTTTGAAATAAAACACGTAGAAAGAAATCTATTGGTAGGAGCATTACCAGCCCACAAACTACCTCCCACCCCCCTTCCCCAACAAATTACTTTCAAAGTAGGGAATAGCATGAACCAGGAAATAACGATGGCTTGAGACAAGAGCACAAGAGTGATTATGGAAATGTAAGCATGCAATTTGCTTGGATTAATCAATTTGGCAAGGGGAGTCTCAAAGAACGATTCGTCGAATATATGATGAATTATTTCTTCGATTAACATGTCATGGAACCAAACAGAGAACTGGCTTTGGTATTATGTAATGAGGAAGGAGTGATAAATCATATTGTGGTACAGGATCATTAGAAATAGTGACCACAACATGTTGGAATTGCACATTCAGATTGTAACAGCGAAGACAGAGTCACACAGGAGAGGTTAAGTGTTGGACAATGATAATTTTACTGGTCTGAGGAAGGGCTTGGCCTGAGTGGACATGTCAAAAAGATTAAAGTGCAAGACATTTGAAGAACAGTGGCAACTACTTAGGAAGATAGTCCAACTCCCTCAAATAAAGTGTAATCCTGAGTGGAAGAGGAATTGTAAAAAGGTGAAAAGCGATCCATGTCTTAACAAGGAAGTCAATAATAACATGAAGGTTCTTGTCTGGTGGCATTATCGCTGACTGCTAATCCAGATAATGTTCTGGGAACATGGCTTCAAATGCCGCCACGGCAGATGGTGGAATTTAAATCCAATATGAACCTGGAGTTAAGAGTCTATTGGTGGCAATGAATCCATTGGTCATGGTTGGAAACACCCATATGTTTCATGAATATCCTTTAGGACCGGAAAACACCACCCTTACGTGTTCTGACCGACATGTGACTTCAAACCCAGACGTATTTGGTTGACGCTTAACTGCCCTCTGGGCAATTAGAGACAGACAATGAGTGCTGTCTAACAAGCGACACCCCCATCCTTTAAGGAATTAATGAAAAACACTTTAATTGTCAGCAAACAGCTACTAAAAACATAATCAAAAGAGCTATGAAGTAAAATGAGGAGAAAACATAAGAAATGAGAAAAAACACTTCTCTGAGTAGACAAAAATTTTAAAAATGCTGAAAGTAAATGATGGCTTCTGGGAGGATGAAAATGACGAGGTAATAATGGGAAACTCCGAAATGTCAGCGGCAAAACCAACACTTTCTGTTTTCACAGTGCAAGATAATTTCATCCCAAAATTTAAAACAACTGCAAAGGATCATGATGGAAGTACGATGACGAGGAAGAAGATATTAAATACATTGATGGGATTATAGACAGGTCAGACCCTCGGCCTGCAGTATATTATATTAAAGGATGTTACAGCAGAGATAGTGGATGTGTTAGGAAGGATATTCAAAAAATCCTTGAATTCTGGAACAGTTCCGATGTATTGGAAAATTAATAATGTAGTACTCGTTCCCAAACCAGGAGATAGGCAAAAATTCACAAACTGCAGACCAGTGAGTTTAACCTCTGTAGTGGGGAAGTTTCTTCCGTCAACCATAAAGTATGAAATAACTGAACACTGTGAAAAACAAAGATCAATTCACCAGTGTCAGCACAGTTTCATGTTGGGCTGGTTGTGCTTGACAAACCTGCTGGAGTTCTTTGAGAATATAACCAGCAAGGTGGATAATGGGGATGCAACAACTGCTGTTCATCTGAACTTCAGAAGGCATTTGACAAGGTGCTGCATAAAGGACTGATCTAGGCGGTTTGAACCGAGGGGTCAAGGGTAGAGTATTGAATTGGATAGAGGATTGACTGACTAACAGAAAGCAGAGCATCGGGATAAATGGTCTTTCCCTGGCGAACTGAAACTAGTGAGGTGCTGCAGGGTTCAGTGCTCAGACCTCAATTGTTTAGAATCTGTCCAACTAACCTGGAAGGAGAGACAGAGTGTAGCAACTACACTCACAAATGGTATTAAACTAGGTGGTAAAACAGGCTGTAATGAGGAGCTTAAAAGTTTACAGATGAATAATGGTAGGGTTAGAAAATGGGGCGGATTGCTATATCTGGCAGATGGTGTTTAATGTGGATAACTGCACAGTTGAATTTCCTACCGCCACTCATAATTTCTATTTTCTTGTGTTGCACCAACTACAGTTCTTTGGATTTTATTCACCGCTGGTGGCTGGGATTGCAGGATTCGAGAGGTTTGGTTGAGGGAGATGCAGGTTGCTCTGTGTGTCTGGAGCAAGACACTAATGTGGAGGCCTTGTTGATTCCCACATCAAGCCTGGCAACCAGATGGCCTATCCCTGTTCTTACCTCCTGATGTTTAATTGCCTGGAGTAATCCACTTCAAAATGTTACAGTCAGACAGACAGTCCATAATTAATATGCCCTGTTCATAATTAAGGGACAAATGACCACTTAGATCAGAAGTAAAGACTTGGCAATTCTTTTTGCGATTTAATAACTATTTGCTGCAACTGCAGTCTGGGAACTGGGTGATGGGACAAAAAAACAGGTTAGCGTTGTGGCAAATTTATAGGTTAGATTTTGAGTAAAAATATTATGTTATCAATTCTGTTAGAAAGTGTCTATAACCTATATCTTATGAAAAATGTGTTGAATGTATTGTGGGAGAATACAAAAATTGAATTGGTTAGAAAAGGAAGATGTGAAGTGGATATAAGTCATAGAACATAGAACATTACAGCGCAGTACCGACCCTTCGGCCCTCGATCTTGCGCTGACCTGCTGTGGTTCTGACGTGAAGCATCAGAGCAGCGTGGGAATGTGACTGAAGACCACAGAAAGGAACAGGATGGGACAAAGTTTAACTAAAACTGTAGATCAGCAAATCCATTTGTGACAGGAAACTGTGGGAACGAGTAAATTATGTTTTTGATTAATGGACAAAGTTTTTGCAACAAGGTAGATGGATTTGTGACACAGAGATAAAAGAGATTTAGACACCAGAGAGATGTGGTTACAGGGCGAACAAAAGGTGCAACGTAAACATTCAATGGTTCACAACCTTGTGCAAATTCAGGCAAAATGGGTAACGCTAACAATAATGGATACAAAAGGCATTACAGAGAAAGCATTTGGTCTCAGATCATGAAGTAGAGTCAGTCTGAATGTAAATTCTGGCTCCTACTTGCCAAGGACACAAGCAGCAGAACAGTTTTAGACCACCCACCGAACAGAATTTCATGGCTCGTCACTGCAATAAATAGGAATTCATTGGAATTTTTAATCAAGGCATGGTGAATATTTAGTGAAACGTCAATATTCACAAAGTGTGGGACAATCACACTGACAACAGTGACATTGGAAGAGGACTTCACAGAATTTTTTTCAGTGTTTTTTGGAATAACACATTGTGCAACTGGCGAGGGATGTAACTGTCTCAGAGCGACTGTGGTGTGATAAAACTTAGTGAATGAGTAATGTCACCTGGAGAGATCTTCTGGGAAATTGTGATAAAGTGCAGTTTAAATAAATATAAAGTTTTAAAGTGAATCACAGAAAGGACAACGAGAAACAAAACTAGCTAATTACATGGGTATGAGAGGAGAACTGACCTAGGTAAACAGGCGAAACAGACTGAAATATGTGCCTGTAAATGAACAGTGGAAAACCTTTGAAAGGACAGTGTAAAACACTCAACAAAAGGAATTACCCTGAAACAGACAAAAACTCAGCAAGAAATCCCCACCAATCCCTCATTCAGGACAAAATGGATGATATTAGATTCTGAGGCTGAGAAGAGCACCAAAATGTACTTAAAATCCTGAGGTGAGAGACTGTTTTCGGAGTAAGTTTTAAAGGGATTGCAATGGGTCTGCTCGCAGGACGAGGGCAGTGGGAAGGGGAATCATTGTCAGGGTTTATTGACATGATAGGAACAGGGAGAGATGAAGGTGCTGGAGGTAGTGAGAGCGTTACAGAGTGTGGTCAGGGCCTGAACGGTGTTATAAAGCCAGTACGAATTGCTGCAGCTGGAGGGGTTTGCAGAGGTAGGGAGGGACATATGTATTTTTATTTATTCATTCATGGGATGTGGGTGTCACTGCCTGGACCAGCATTGTTTGACCCCATGCTAATTACCCAGAGATTGTTGTGGCCCTGGTAGATAAATATAATACTTTGCTGGCCACAGGTGAAGTGCTGAATGACTGGAGGATCGCTAATGCGGTTCCTTTGTTCAAGAAGGACAGCAGGGATGGGCCAGGTAATTACAGAGCAGATAGTTCGACAGCAGGGGGGAGGGAAATTATTGGAAACAATTGTGAGGATGAATCAACACTTTCAAACGTAAGGATCAACTCGGTTTCGTCATCACGGATTTGGCAGAGGAAGATACTGTCTGAGGAATTCAGTTCAGTTTTTTTTTAAATATTGCTTAAGTATATTGAAGAAGGCTGTGCAGATGATGTGGTTTACATTCACTTGAATAAGTCCTGAAACAAGATCCAACATGGAAGGCTGATTAAAAAGGACTGGGTTCCAAGGCAAGTTGGAAAATTGGATGCAAAATTGGTGGACAGAATCTTTTCACCACCGGGTGTACCACAGGGAACTGTGCAGGAACCATTGAACATTAATAACTCGGATGTGAAAGCAGAAGGTATCATTAGTCGGTTTGCAGATGACATGAAAGGTGAGGGTGTTGTTCACAGTGAGGAGGATGGTCTTCGTCTGCAGTCCGATGTCGATCGGATGATAATCTAAGCAGAGTTTAGTTCTGATTGAAGTGAGTTAATACTCTGTGGGAGGTACGACAAGAGAAGTACAGACATAATAAACGGTAGATCCTTTGCGGAGTACTGAGGAATACAGGGACCATGGTGGACAAGTCCATAGATCCCTGAAGGTATCAGCACAGGGAGACAGGGTGGGAAAGGCACCTCAACTGGGAGCGGGACAGAGACCCACATCCTGGTGGGGTGAATTGCTAGAGCTGCTTGAGAGGATATAACACAGTCTGGCAGGGTGTTGGACCTTAAATAAACGTAAGGCCAGTAAGAAGATTGAGGCTGGTACACGAGTTAAAGACAGCAATTTCAGCAGACAAGGCAGGCAAGAACATAGCAGGGAATGGGGGAAAACTGATGATTAAACTGCATTTATTTCAATGCAAGGGGCCAGACAGCTAAGGAAGATGAACTCAAGGCATGGATTAGAACATGGGACTGGGAGATTATAGTTATTACAGAAACACAGCTGAGGGAGGGGCAGGACTACATTGTTTCAAGGTGGAGATGCTACAGCAAGAGGAGGCAAGAGAGGACGTGTGGTGGTGGGTTTGATTGCATGAATCATCACAGCAGTACTTAGAGAGGATATTCCTGTGGGATCGCCCAGTGAAGCAATGTTAGTGGAACTGAGAAATAAGAATGGGTCATCACTTTGATACGATCGGACCGCTGACCCCGAATAATCTGTGGCAGACTGAGGAATAAATATGTCGGGACATCTTAAATATCAACCATAATAATAGGGCTGTTATAGTAGCGTTTATGAACTTTCCAAACCTAGACTGGGACTGCCAGTGTTGAGTGTTTGCAAGGGAGGAATTTGGTAATTGTGTTCCAGAAAACGCCCAATCAATACGCAAATGGCCTGAAAAGAGAAAGGGGCAAAACCTGACCTCCCCTTGGGAATCAAGGTCGGGAAAGGGACTGAGATGTGAGTGGGAAAGCTTTTTGCCAAAGTGACCACAGTTCTAGTAGTTTGAAAATAGCTTTGGAAAAGGAAAGGTCTGGTCCACAAGTGCAAGTTATAAAATGGAGCCTGACCAATCTTGATCGTATTAGTCAGGAACATTCAAAATGTGATTGGGGAAGGGAATTATTTACAGGAAAAGGGAAGTTTGGCAAGTGAGAGTATTTTAAAAGTGAGATAAACTGATCGATCAGCGCCAGCATGTTTCTGTTTGTGTGCAGGTCAATGTTGACAGCATTCGGAAACACTGGCTGTCCATTAACAGTCTCGACAAGCAAAAGGGGGCAACATGTCAGGTATAGCCAGCTGCATCAAGGGAATTCCTGAGGCTATACAGGGGCTGTAAGAATACACTTTGAGTAGAAAACAGGAATGGAGAAAGGCTAAATGAAATAGCCTCAGCAGAGAAGGAAAGGGGAATCCAAAAGTGATTGTATCAGTCTATTAAGTGTACATAAGTAACTCAGGACAAAATAGTGTCAATTAAAGATCAATGAGGCCATCGATGTGTGGAAGTGCAGGATATTCGCTAAGATCCTAAACATTTTTTTTTCACTCCAGAACTTACTGTGGAGAAAGACTGGGGAATTCAGGGAACAAGACTAATACGTTAGACCACAATTGGAGTTCTCTGCATTCCAGTCTCTCTGCTACAAGAAGGATGTTGTGAAACTTGAAAGGGCTCAGAAAAGATTAACAAGATATTGCCCGGGTTGTTGCTGAATAAGCTGGGGTTACTGTCACTGGAGAATCGGAGACGGAGGGATGACCTTACAGAGGTTTATATAAACATGACCGGCATGGATAGGGTAAGCATTCAAGGCCTTTTCCCAGAAGGTAGGGAGCCCAAAACTAGAGGGCATAGGTTTAAGGTTAGACGTGAATTGTTTACAGAGGGACTGAAGGGACAGCTTCTTCACACACATGGTGATGTGTGTATGGAATGAGCTGAGAGAGAAAGTAATGGAGATTGATACAAGTACAACATTTAAAATGGGCATCTGAATAGTAAGGGTAGGCGGCATGGTGGCACAGTGGTTAGCACTGCTGCCTCACAGCGCCAGAGACCCGTGTTCAATTCCCGACTCAGGCGACTGACTGTGTGGAGTTTGCACATTCTCCCCGTGTCTGCGTGGGTTTCCTCCCACAGTCCAAAGATGCGCATGTCAGGTGAATTAGCCATGCTAAATTGCCCGTAGTGTTGGTTGAAGAGGTAAATGTAAGGGAATGGGTGGGTTACGCTTCAGCCAGTCGGTGTGGACTTGTTGGGCCAAAGGGTCTGTTTCCACACTGTAAGTAATCTAATCTAATCTGTAAGTAATCTAATCTAAAAGGGTGTAGACGTATATGGGCCAAATGCTGGATAAGGGAATGGATTTATTTAGATCGGGTAAGCCTGGACGAGTTGGGGACCGAAGGGTCTGTTTCTATGCAGTGTATATCTCTATGACTTGAAAAGAGTGCATGATATAAAAGAGGTGGCGCTGGAGGTTTTAAAACTCAAAGCTATGGCAAGTCCCAGAACCTGATTAAGAGTATCACAGGACACTGTGGGATGCTGGGGAAGAAATTGTGGAGCCACGAGCAAAGGTACGTATCCTACAGACAGCCATGTGTGATGGGATGGCAAGCTGGAGGGTGGCATCATGGACAATGAAGGATGTTTTCTGAGATTACAAAGGGATCTTGATGAAGTGAGTGAATGGGCTGAAAAACTAGAGATGGAATTCAATCTGAATAAATACGAGGTAATGCATTTTGTAAAACAAACAAGGCGAGAGCTTATACAATTAATGTTAAGGCTTCGGTTAGTGTTTTAGAGCAAAGGGACATCCGGGTTCAGTTACATAACTCTTGAAGCTTGCATCACAGGATGTTTAAGACAGTGCTTGGCATGCCTGACTATTGCTCAGTCCATTGAGTGTAGGATTTGGAACGTCATGTTGAGATTACACAGACATTTGTGAGGCCTGCTCTGCAATACTCTGTCCAGTCCTGGTCACCCAGTTAACAGGGAGGATATTATTCAGCTGCAGGGGGTTCAGAAGAGATTTACCAGGATATTGCTGGGTTTGGAAGGCTTGAGATCTGAAAAATGGCTGGATAGGCTGAGTCTTTTTTTCACTTGAGCCTGGGGGTTGAGACGTGATGCTATAAATGTTTATGAAAAAAATGAGATATATAGATCAATTTAATGGTAGTTGCCTTTTCCTCAGGATGGGGGAGTCTCAAGAGGAGGGGGCCACATTTTTAAGGTTAGAGGAGAGAGATGTTCAAACAAAAGATATGGGGCAATTTGCTACACAGAGGGTGGTTTGAGTGTGGAATGAACTTCCTGAGAAAGGGGTTGATGTGGGTACAATTACAACATTTAAAAGATATTTGGATAAACAGGTGAATAGGGAAGGGTTGGAGTGATATGGGCCAGCAACAGGCAGCTGGGAAGAGTTTAGTTTTAGATTATGGTGGGTATCAACTGAGGGGTCAGTTTCCATGCTGTATGGCTCTATGACAATAATATGGTTTTATTCCATTATTGAAGAAATGATCAGGCCTGGGTCCACTGATGTGCATCATCTATATAAACGATTTGGTTGAAAATATAGGAGTGCTTGTGCGAAAGTTTGTTGATGATCAAATGAATGGTGTAGTGAGCAGTAAATTACGGTTATCAAAGGGGATCTTGACCAACTGGGCCAGTGGACCAAGGAATGAAAGATGGATTTTAATTCAGGTGTTGGATTTTGTTAAGACAAACCAGGGAGAACTAACACAGTTAATGGAAGGGCTCTGGGCAGTGGTGTTGAACAGAGAGAGAGAGAGAGAGAGAGAGAGACCAGGAGGTGCAAGTTGCATTGTTTCTCGGAAGTGGCATCACAGGTGGACAGGGTGAGGAAAGCGGCATTTGGCACATTTGACGACATTGGCCAGCACTTTATTACATATATTGGAGATATTTGTAACATTGTCCTAAATATTTCCCTTGGACAAAGGAGGCCACAGGGTGACCCTAAGAATGGTGAATAACCAAGGGTAGGTGAGTCCAAAACTAGAGGGTATAAACAGGAGGTGAGAGAGCAAGGATTTAAAGAGGGAGCTGAGGGGGAACATTATCCACAGAGGATGGTGCATAGATGGAACAGACTGCCTCAGGCACATTGGAGAAACAAGAACAATTACAGCATGGAAAAAACATTTGGGCAGGTACATGGAGAGGAGAAGGTTTGAAGAGATAAGGGCCAAAGGCAGGCAAATGAGACTCATTCAGTTTAGGTAACATGGGCAGCATTGAGGAGTTGGACCACAGGTTCTGTTTCCGTGCTGTATCACTCCCTATCCAGCTAAAGAGGATTAGTGTACCAAAATAAGGCATGTTGTCGACACTGAAGCACGTTACAATGATGGGGATGGTAGTCCGGAATGCAGTACATTTCAAATATGTGGAGGGACTATCGGGAAGGGAGGAGGTTCCAGGGACAGGGACTATTGTAGGAGTTAAAAATGACTGAAGACACTGGTGCACAAGCCATGCCACAGATACAGTGTTGCAGAGTAGTGAGTCTTAGTACAGTGTTGGAGGGAGAACACAGAATAGCAAGATCCCAGGTAGCATTCCCAACCTCTCGTCGGAGGCCTACTCTCCCCTCTGTTGTACTGATGCTCACTAAGACAGCACAGGACTGGATTGGTAACTATGAATTCCCCATGCTGTCTCAGTGCAATGTAAGTTAATGTAGACGTGGTGATTGAGTCTGGGGTGTGTCAGTATGTACTGTTCTCCCCCCTCCAGCACTGTATCTTTGTCATGTCTTGTTAGCCGATGTTTGGAGCCCTCTCGTTGCTCTCTGCTCTGTGCACTATGCGTGATCTTACCTCACTGCAGGATTTAATGAAGGCACCAGATCTCCCTTCCCTTTGTCTCTCTGCCTGACCAACCATCTTCAATGAGGTGATGGATGAGACACACAGCAGTTGGGAAGTCTATTGAGTCAGCAGCTTCCTGAGTACCTCCAAGAGACAGAGAGAGAGAGAGAGACTGAATGGGACGTTAGACTGCTGCAGTGAGGGTTACACAAGGAGAATGGAAATGAGCCCCACAGATATCTGGAAAATCCCAAACTGCATCCCAAACTTGCGTCTGTCTGGAGTGGAGAATTCTGTTATCTCAGGCTCTAGAGTAGCTCCAAGAGCGAGAGACGCTGACAGAAGCAGTAATTAGACCCACACAGTGAGGGATACCACATGGAGAGAGACTGAGTGATATCACCAGAATGCTGGAAGACTTCAGGATCACACAGTCATGTTGGAAGAATGGGTTTAGCTTCATGTATCAGTGCTCAGGGATGAGCAACCAGTGAGCAGGTGAAGTAATGGCCTAGTAACATTATTGTTAGGGCATTTGTCCAAAACCTCAGCTAATGTTCACGGGAGGCAGATTTGAATCCCATCATAAGATATGGTGGAATTTAAAAATTAATAATTTAAAAAATAGCAAATAACAATCCATAAACAAGTATGAAACCATTGCTGATGTACAAAAATCACAATCCCTGAGATTAGATTCCATACAGTGTGGAAATAGGCCATTCAACCCAACCAGTCCACGCCAAAGAGCAACTCACTCAGACCCATCTCCCTCGATCTAATACACCTAAAATTATGGGCAATTTAGCATGGCCAATTCGCCTGACCTGCACGTCTTTGGACTGTGGGAGGAAACCAGAGCTCCGGAGGCAATTCACGCAGACACGGGGAGAATGTGCAAACTCCACACAGTCGCCCGGGGCTGGAATCGAACCTGGTACCGTGGTGCTGTGAGGCAGGATTGCTAATCACTGAGAAACCGTGCCGCCCACGTGTCCTTTCGACAACAACATCTGATCATCCTCACGTGTTCGGCACGACATACCCACAGCAAAGTGTTTGCCTCTCAATTACCCTCTGAAATGGCCAAGCAAGTTATTCAGTTCAAGGTCAGCTAGGGCTGGGCAATAAAGGCTGGTCAGCCAGAGACACTCACATACACTACCTGATTTATAAAAGAATCCAGTAGGATAGTCCCACTGGAACCGTGCTGGGACCAGTGTCCTGGCCGATCACGTCGGTAGGTTTATGGACAGGGCTTTAAACTGACAGAGAGGATGCTGGGACAGGGTCCAGGTGAAAGGAGCTTTCAAATTCAAAGAGAAAAGGTGAAACATCGGAACAGTATGGGGATGTGGGTGAAGACAAGCAGAAAGGAACAGGATGGGACAGCGATTAACTAAAACTGTACATAAGTGTATAGGTTTGTGACAGGAAATTGTGGGAAAGAGTAAATTATGTTTTTTTTTGAATGGACGAAGTCACATCAATAAGGCAGATGGATTTGTGACATTGAGATAAAAGAGGTTTAGACAACAGTCAGATATGGTTTCCAGGGTGAACAAAAGATGGACATAAATATTCAATGGATCATAACCTTGCGGAAACTCAGGCAAAATGGGTAAAACTAACAATAATGGATAAGAAAGGCATCATAGAGAAAGCATTTGACCTCAGATCATGAAGTAGAGTCAGTCTGAATGTAAATTCTGGCTACTACTTGCCAAGGACACAAGCAGCAGAACAGTTTTAGCCTCCAAACAGCATTCCGTTACTCATCACTGCATTAAACAGGAACTCATTGGCTTTTTTTTAACAAACACATTGTGATAATTTTGGGAAACATCAATACTCAAAATGTGGGACACTCACACTGGCAAGAGTGATATTGGAAGGGGAGTTCAGAGAATTAGTTTTCAGTGTTTCTTTGAACAATAAATTGTGCAACTGGCTAGGGACATAACTATATCAGAGCGACCATTGTGTGATGAAACTTCGTGAATGAGCAATGTCACCTGGAGAGATCCTCTGCGAAATTGTGATAAAGTGCAGTTTAAAGAAATATAAAGTTTGAAAGTGAATTACAGAAAGGACAAGCTACAACTAGAAACAAAAATAACCAATAACATGAGTTTGAGAGGAGAACTGACCAAGGTAAATAGGCTAAACAGACTTAAATATGTGCCTGTAAATGAACAGTGGAAAACATTAGAAGGAGCAGTGTAAAACACTCAACAAAAGGACATTCCATTGAAACAGACAAATCCTCAGCAAGAAATCCCCATCGGTCCCTCACTCAAGTAAAAAGGATCATATTAGATTATCGGGCTTAGAGGATCACCAAAAAGTACTTAAAATCCTGAAGTGAGAGAATGTTTTAGGAGTGAGTTTTAAAGGGATTGCAAAGGGTCTGCTCGCAGGAGGAGGTCAGATGGAAGAGGGAATAATTGTCAAGGTTTTATGTCACAAAAAGAACCGGGAGAGCCGAAGGTGATGGAGGTGGTGAGAGTATTACACAGAGTGGTCAGGGTCTGAACAGTGTTACAAAGCCAGTACAGATTGTTGCAGCTGGAGGTATTTGCAGAGGTGGGGAGGGATATATGCATTTTTATTTATTCTTTCATGGGATGAGGGTGCCACTGATTGGATCAACGTTCTTTGCCCCACTGCTAATTACCCAGAGTATAGCACAGAGTCAGCCATATTGCTGCGGGTCTGGTGTCACGTGCAGGCCAGACCAGGTTAGAATGTCAGATGTTCTTCTCTAAAGGACGTAAGTGAACGAGGTGAGTACTTCCTACTGGGCAACAATGCTTTTATGGTGTCCTCACCAATGTCCTGTACAGCCACAACATGACATCCTAACTTTTACTCTCAATGCTCTGCCCAAAGAAGTTAACCATCCCAAACGCCTGCTTCACTAACCTGTCGACCTGTGACACCACTTACAAAGAACTGTCCACCTGCATCCCTGGGTCTCTGACTGACAACACTACCCAGGGCCCGAACATTAACTGTACAAGTCCCACCCTGGTGTGTGTCATCAAAATAGAACACCTCACATTTATCTAATTAAACTCCATCTGCTATTCTTCAGCCCACTATCCCAGTGTACTATTCGTCCTGTTGTATCATAGATAACTTTCTTCACTGCCAATTTACCAACAATTTCAGTGTCACTCAAAAAACTTACCACAAAACCAATATTCCCATCCAAACCATTTATCCAAATGACAAACAACAGGGGGACCCACTTCACCGCTGGTCACATGTCTCCAGTTAGAAAGGCAACATGTCCCCCATCACCCTCTGCCTCCTACCACCAAGCCCAATCTTCTGTTCAGTTGACTAGCTCCTCCTGAATATCATATCCTTTTACATTGATCTGAGCTTATTACCCAGTTTACTAGACAGAACGTAGAACACAGAACAGTACAGCACAAGACCCTTCGGCCATGATGCCATGCCCATATTTTACCCGACTGTAAGAACAAACTAACTTATATACCCTTGTTTTTGTGATCATCCATGTGCCTATCCAAGAGTCTGTTAAAGTGTCCCGTTTCACCCACCCACCACTCTCTGTGTAAAGAACCTACATCTGAAATCTCCCCTTACCCATCCTCCAATCACCTTACAATTATGCCCCCTTGTGCCATGTATGCCATGGGATAAAGAGGTCTCTCACTGTTCACTCTATCTTTGCCTCACACCATCTTGTTCAGCTCTACCAAATCATGCCACACTCTTCTTCACTCCAATGAGAAAAGCCTTAGCTCCCTCAACCTTTCTTCATAAGACATGCTCTCCAGTCCAGGTAGCATCCTGGTAAATCGCCTCTTTACATTCTCTGAAGCTTCCACATCCTTCCTGTAATGAAGGGATCAAAACTGAACACAATATTCTAATTAGGATCGAAACAGGGCTCTATAGAGCTGCAGCATAACCTCATGGCTTTAAAACTCAATCCCCCAGCTTATGAAAGCCAATACAACATATTCGTTCTTAACAACACGATCAGCTTGGTTGCACATTTGATGGATGTCTGGTCATGAAATCCAAGATCCATCTGTTCTTCCACACTATTCAGTATTCTGCCTTTACCCCTGTATTCTGCATTCAAGTCTCACCTTCCAAAATGCAGCAGTTCACACTTTTCCAGATTTGACTTCATCTGCCACTTGTCAGCCCAGCTCTACATCCTGTCAATGTCCCATTGCAACCTCCAGCAGACATCCACACTATTCACCACTCCACCAACCTTCGTGTCTTTGGGAAACTTACTTCCCCACTCTTCCACTCATACATCCAAGTCATTCATAAAATCACAAAGAGCAGAGATTTTTTGACCTCTCCCTGCAGAAAGCCACTGGTCACTGAGCTCCAGGCTGAATGATTTCCATCTGTCATCACCCTCTGTCTTCTATGGGCCAGCAATCCTCTACCCAAACAGGCAGGTTGCCCTGTATCCCATGCTCTGTACTTTCTCAATGAGCCATAAATGTGTTTTGTCACATTCTCAAAGGATTCAACAAGATTTGTGAGGCATGACCTGTCCCTTACAAAGTCATGATGACTTTCTCTAATCAAACTATGGTTTCCAAGGAATCATAAATCCTGTATCTCAGACTCGCCAATAATCTGCACATCACAGACAGAAGACTGACAGGTTTGTGATTCCCAGGATTACCTCTATTCCCTTTCTTGAATAACGCATGGCTGATTCACCTAACCTGCACATCTTTGGGCTGTGGGTGGAAACCGGAGCACCTGTCGGAAACTCATGCAGACATGGAGAGAATGTGCAAACTCCACGCAAACAGACGTCTGGGGCTGGAATTGAAATCGCGCCCCTAGTGCTGTGAGGCAGCAGTGCTAACCACTGAGCCACCGTGCTGCCCCATGTAACTCTCTAGAGCCCTGTTTCTGACCCTTGGTTCCTCAAACTTAAATTAGCTTCCTTCTTCCTCTTGACTAGATGTTCTACATCGCTTGGAACCTTGTCAAATGCTTTGCTGAAGTTCATGTAGACAATGCTGACTGCTCTGCATTCATCTATCTCTTGGTCAACTCCTCGAAGAGTCAATCCGGTTTGTGAAACACGGTTTCCCACTCACAAAGCCATGCTGACTATCTCTAATCAGCCCTTGCCTTTCAAAATATATGTAGCTCCTTTCTCTCAGAATCTGCTCCAACAACTTACCCAGCACTGGCTCACTGGGCTGTGATTTCCTGGCTGCTCCCTGCATACCTTAAGTGATGGAACAGCATTAGCCGCCCTCCAGTCTTCCGGTAACTCATTGTGTCTGTTGATAATATAAATATCTCTGTTGGGGCACTGCAATCTCTTCCCTAGCTTCCCATGAATATTCAAGGATAGACGTAATGAGCTACTGAGGATTGATCTACCTTTATTTGTTTTAAGATTCCATCACTTTTTCTTCTCTAGTGAGGATTCTTTCCAAGACATCACTATTTATTTCCCCAAGTTCCCGAGCTTCCATGTCTTTCTCCACAGTAAATTCTGACAACACTATTTTGTCTAATATCTCACCCACCTCCTGACAGTTAAGGTGCCCTATTCTCTACCAAATTACTCGTTAGCCCTTATTGAAACTTGTGTAAAGGTTTCTGAAAATTCAAATAAACCGGATCCTCGGTACAGCCACTCCTACACCCGTATCTATTCTGCCATTTATATTCTCACCAATAAAAATAAAATCTAACAGGTTCAAAAACACATTCTCTTTTTTTTCTGAAAAGCGTTTCTAAGGGTCCAATTATTGTTCATTGACATATCCTTTCAAACATATTTCAGCTCCCGACGTACGATCAGGCTAACACTGTTTGGTTTCAGACTGGCAGCAGAAAAGGTTCTGGGAGTTCGTGTTTTTCAATCTGAAAAAGGTAGCTTACAGGTTCAACAGGTAATAGAGGTTTTGGAAATAAGGAGGATCGTGGGGACTGAAGGACAATATGGAAATGGGGAGTGATGTGGGGACTGTATGTGATTATGGACACAGAGAGTGCAGTGGTTACTGAAGAACATTATGGAGATAGAGGGTGTTGTGGGGCCTGAAAGTGGCCAAAGAGATCTGCAGGGCTGTTGGGCCTGAAGGAAGTTGCACAGATCAGGAGGATCATGGGGATTGAAGGAGGTTACTCTGAACGGGAGAGTCGTTGCGTTAGGATAAGATTATGGAGATAGGGAGGGTCATGGGCCCTTTTGGAGGTTATGGAGTTAGGGAGGTTTGTGGGGTATGATTCAGGTTACATGGAAAGGAAGAGTCGAGGGGACTGAAGGTGTTTATGGAGATAGTGAGGGCTGTGGGGACTGAAGGAGGTTATATAGATAGTAAGTTTATAGAGAAGCACAGGAAAGAAGAACAGGTATCGGCCATTTGACCACAGAGGCGGACCCACCATTCAATATGATCACCGCTGTTCATTTAACCCAATACAGTATTCCTGCTGTCACATCTTACTCTGATATTATAGTGACTACTGGCATTTAGTGATACAGCGGGATGTAGTAACTGGGACAGGGGTGTTGGGGGGTGGTGTCTTACAAAGATAGGGAGGGTTGTGGAAGCTGGGACAGGTGACAGATACAGGGCGGGTTTTTGGAATGGGAGGACTTTTCAGGGATTTGGAGGAATGCAGGGATGGGACGTGATAACAATCACAGGAAAGATTTTGGGAGCTCGATCTGAGACGGGTCCAGCTGAGAACAGAAGGGAGTCAAACAGTCAGGACAGGCAGGGACAAGGGAGGACTAATAAATTAAACTGCATTTATTTCAATGCAAGGGGTCTAACAGGGAAGGCAGATTAACTCAGGGTATGGTTAGGAACATGGGACTGGGATATCAAATCAATTACAGAAACATGGCTGAGGGATGGGCAGGACTGGCAGCTTAATGTTCCAGGATACAAATGCTACAGGAAGGATAGAAAGGGAGGCAAGAGAGGAGAGGCAGTGACATTTTTGAAAAGGGATAGCATTACAGCTGTGCTGACGGAGGATATTCCCAGAAATACATCCAAGGAAGTTAATTGGGTGGAACTGAGAAATAAGAAAGGGATGATCACCTTATTAGGATTGTATTACAGACCCCCGAAAAGTCAAAGGGAAATTGCCAAACAAACTTGGAAGGAGATCTCAGCTTTCTGTAAGAATAATAGGATAGGTACAGTAGAGGATTTTAACTTCCAAACCTTGACTGGGACTGCCATAGTGTTAAAGGTTTAGATGGAGAGGAATTTCTTAAGTGTGTACAAGACAATTTTCTGATTCAGTATGTGGATGTACCTACTAGAAAAGGTGAAAAACTTGACCTACTGTGAGGAAATAAGGCAGGGCAGGTGAGTGAGTTGTCAGTGGGGGAGCACTTTGGTGCCAGCGATCATAATTCTATTTGTTTTAAAATAGTGATGGAAATGGATAGGCCAGGTCTAAAAGTTGATGTTCTAAATTGGAGAAAGGCCAATTTTGACGGTAGTAGGCCAGAACGTTTGAAAGCTGATTGGAGGCAGATGTTCGCAGCTAAAGGGACGGTTGGAAAATTGGAAGCCTTCAGAAATGAGATAACAAGAGTCCAGAGAAAGTATATTCCTGTCAGGGTGAAAAGGAAGGCTGGTAATTATTGGAAATTCTGGGTGACTAAAGAAATTGAATGTTTGGTTCAGAAAAAGAAGGAAGCATATGTCAGGTACAGACAGGATAGATCGAGTGAATCCTTAGAAGAGTATAAAGGAAGTAGGAGTATACTTAAGAGGGAAATCAGGAGGGCAAAACGGGGACATGAGATAGGTCTGACAAATAGAATTAAGGAGAATGCAAAGCGTTTTTACAAATATATTCAGGAAAAAGGGTAACTAGGGAGAGAATAGGGCCCAACAAAATTCAGCAAGGCGGCCTTTATGTGAAGAAGCAGAAAATGTGGGAGACACTAAATGAATATTTTGCATCAGTATTTACTGTGAAAAAGCATATGGAAGATATAGACTGTAGGAAAATATATGGTGACATCTTGCAAAACGTCCAGATTACAGAGGAGGAAGTGCCGTATGTCTTGAAACGGTTAAAGGTGGATAAATCCCCAGGAACTGATCAGGTGTACCCTAGAGCTCTGTGGGAAGCTAGAGAAGTGATTGCTGGGCCTCTTGCTGAGATATTTTTATCATCGATAGTCACAGGTGTGATGCCGGAAGACTGGAGTTTGGTAAAAGTGGTGCCACTGTTTAAGAAGGGTGGTGAAGACAAGCTAGGGAACTATAGACCAGTGAGCCTGAACTCAGTGGTCGGCAAGTTGTTGGAGGGAATCCTGTGGGACAAGATGCACATGTATTTGGAAAGGCAAGGACTGATTAGGAATAGTCGACATGGCTTTGTGCGTGGGAAATCATGTCTCATAAACTTGATTGATTTTTTTGAAGAAGTAACAAAGAATATTGAGGAGGGCAGAGTGATAGATTTGATCTGTATGGACTTCAGTGAGGCATTCGACAAGGTTCCCCATGGGAGGCTGATTAGCAAGGTTAGAACTCATGGAATACAGGGAGAACTAGCCATTTGGATACAGAACTGGCTCAAAGGTAAAAAAACAGAGAGTGGTGGTGGAGGGCTGTTTTTCAGACTGGAGGCCTGTGACCAGTGCAGTGCCACAAGGATCAGTGCTGGGCCCTCTACTTTTTGTCATTTACATAAATGATTTGGATGTGAGCATAAGAGGTATAGTTAGTAAGTTTACAGATGACACCAATATTGAAGGTGTAGTGGAAAGCGAAGACGGTTACAACAGGATCTGGACCAGATGGGACAATGGGCTAACTGACAGATGGGAGTTTAATTCAGATAAATGCGATGTGCTGCATTTTGGGAAAGCAAGTCTTAGCAGGACTTATGCACGTAATGGTAAGGTCCTAGGGAGTGTTGCTGACCAAAGAGACCTTGGAAGCAAATTCATAGCTCCTTGAAAGTAGAGTCGCAGGTTGATAGGATAGTGAAGGCGGCGTTTGGTATGCTTTCCTTTATTGGTCAGAGTATTCAGTACAGGAGATGGGAGGCCATGTTGCGGCTGTACAGGACATTGGTTGGTTTGGCCACAGCTGGAATATTTTGTGCAATTCTGGTCTCCTTCCTTCGGAAGAATTGTTGTGAAACTTGAAAGGATTCAGAAAAGATTTACAAGGATGTTGCCAGGATTGGAGGATTTGAGCTACAGGGAGAGGCAGAACAGGCTGGGGCGGTTTTCCCTGGAGCTTCGAAGGCTGAGGGGTAACCTTTCAGAGGTTTACAAAATTATGAGGGGCATGGATAGGATAGAATAAATCGACAAAGTCATTTCCCTCGAGGGCATAGTTTTAGGGTGAGAGACCTGGTCCTATAAAAGAGACGTTAAGGGCAACTTTTTCACACAGAGGGTATTACGTGTAGGGATCAAGCTGCCAGAGGATGTTGTGGAGTATCGGACAATTGCAACATTTAAGAGGCATTTGGATGGGAAGAGTTTGGAGGAATATGGCCAGGTGGGACGAGATTGGGTTGGGATGTCTGGTCGTCATGGACAGAAACTCAACCAGCTGTGTCGTTGGAGCAGTTCAGCAGAAATGGTAGCGGTGGGATTCGAACCCACGCATCTGGCCAGACTGGAATTTTAATCCAGCGACTTAGACCGCTCGGCCACACAACCAACAAACCCTGCACTCCATTTTCTTGCACTTCCAATTGTGCTCCTGCATAACAACAGATGCAAACTCACGTGAAAAGGGTTCCATGATCCCTCTCCGACTCGCACAGCTGCTGGGATGTGCCCGTCTACAATATCAATTTCTCAGCAGATAATGATAGCCCATCAATCCAGACAAAAATCAATGGTAAGCTGAGTCTATCTTCTCAGACTGGAGTCAGCTACAAATGTATCTGTGAGTGCTTGAGCATATATGATCGGTTATGATTGGGTCAAATTATCATGAGCAACTTGATATTACTGCAATTTCGATTCTTGCTTTGCTAAATGATTTCACCCATTGCTTGAAACAGGACAACTTTCACGTTTACACGGAACATGAAAAATACTGGACTACAATGAAAATGCACAAAGCTGAGCAGGCCGTGTCCCAAATCATACCGTGCAGCATAGTTTCAGTCACTGTGTCTGTTTTGCGGAATAACGTTCCCAAAGAACGTTTGTGGGCGGCACGGTGGCACAGTGGTTAGCACTGCTGCCTCACAGCGCCAGAGACCCGGGTTCATTTCCCGCCTCAGGCGACTGACTGTGTGGAGTTTGCACGTTCTCCCCGTGTCTGCGTGGGTTTCCTCCGGGTGCTCCGGTTTCCTCCCACATTCCAAAGATGTGCAGGTCAGGTGAATTGGCTGTGCTAAACTGCCCGTAGTGTTAGGTAAGGGGTAGATGTAGATGTAGATGTAGATGTAGGGGTATGGGTGGGTTACGCTTCGGCGGGGCGGTGTGGACTTGTTGGGCCGAAGGGCCTGTTTCCACACTGTAAGTAATCTAATCTAATCTAATGTTCCACCCTAAAACCGGAGGTAACATTACAATCCGAGAACTTCAGATTACATTGTGAGGAAGGTCTGACCTCGGGGCCCGTTCGAGATGCCACTTTCCTTGCCTTTTACCTTAACCGTGCAATTTGCTGCAGAGATGTTCACACCTGGACATGCGCCTCATGGATACCAACTGAGTTGGAAACCTGTGTGGGAATCGATGAGAAGCGACTCAATAAAGTTTACCAAATTCCATAGTGCTTTTTAGAAAAACAGTTTCTGTTTACCTCAATCGAAAAGCCAGTTTCTGAACATAGTAACAGAAGTCAAAAGGTAATTACCTCACCCCACCCCCACTCCGGAAGAGGTGCTAACTGCCCTTGATTGCTTTTTGTTCACGATGTGAAGAGCTCTCATGCCTGAGTCACCTTCACGTCTCTGGTTGGTGAGTGAATCACAAAGAAGGAGTTTCACCAGAGCTGCAACTGCCACACTTCCCCACTCGCCCTCCCCGTTTACATTTTCCTGCTCCTCAGTGATTTAAAGAAAACCAAATGGATGCGATATCATTCTGTAGCCTCACTGTCGATTCCTCCGTTTCAGTTCCAACGTGGCTTAGATCTCGGGGCGCACCTTAATACCAGCGGCGCTATGAAAGCACAGGTCCAGAGGTTCCTCTGAGAGTGTAATTTCTTTCATTGCTGTTGCTGATTCAATGAGCCACTAACGTGCGAACTGCTCCAAAACATGATTCAGGACCTCTGGTGCCAATTCTCGCACGTTGAATAACGACAGACACCTTCCAAATGAGGTCTTTCAGAGACGACTTTGGGATACATTTGACAGACAGACAAGTTCAGGAATCCGTGGTGCACTGTGACACCAGCGCATCAGCTTCTTCCGTCTTTGAACCGGGCCGCCTGCGCAAGGAATGCAAATGCGGTAATGCTTTTCGTGGAAGGATCAGAAGGGGGTAGCTACACTCTCAAACAGAATGGCATATGATCAGAACCAGGTTGGAGAAAAACTTCACAATGCTTTGCACTGTAAGTAAATGGAATTGCATTGCATTTCACTACGAGAGCAGATTTGTTAAAGCAAACTCGAAGGCAGGTTTGCAGATGGGAAAGCAAGCAAGAAAGCTCCATTCTTGTCCATGTAAAAGGCTGCAATTGAAGAACAAAGCAGTTTCTGCCCAGTTTCGAACTGGGGACCTTTCACGTATAAGGCGAACGCGATGACCACTACACTGCAGAAACAAGCCTCAGCTGGCCCTGCTCGGGCTCAGTGCCATGCAGCCCTGAAGTTTGAAGCCATTCTACCTTTCACCTTTCTGTTTCCATTAGCTCGTTGTTTAATGGGACTTGTTTAAGTTTGGATATGTGCTGAGCATGGACGAGATACACCACAGTATCTGTTTCCACGCGGTGTACCCCAATAACGTTGTGTTGCTTACACCTGCTTTAAAGAATTACGTTTTAGCGGAGCTTGCCGTCGCAGTCTGTGGCAAAATCATTTAGTCTGTTCGACTGCTCACGGGAAAGGTAGTATTGTGAAACACTGCAGAAACGAAAGACATCCTTACTTTTGCTCCGACTGACCATACTCTGTGAAAGTTTCCCAGATTCTCAGTTGAGGATTTTTGCAGCTGGAAGTTACCTCAGAAATCCTGTTAATTCGTAATGTATTGAGCGAATCGAAAATCAGAAAGAATTTAACACGGAACACAAACAAAACTGGAAAACCAAATGCATTTTCAGACACAGCGAGCATGGATGCTAAATGTGAGACAGTCCGGGGGCATGAGCCATAAAGTAATCACACAACTGACAACAGGGCAATTCCAAACTACTCTTTCAAACATACTGGAGCCTGAGTGCACCACCACTTCCCAGACAATGCTGCAAAGAGACAAAGAAAGAACATAATAGAATGGGCCATAAAAAGTGAATTTCACCAATCGCAGTCTCGATTAGGTTACCTTTCCCTTCCGATGTCCCCAGGACGGAAATGAAGGAAGTGAGAGAAATTCAATAACATATGACATCGAAATTAATTGGAACGATTTTCTCATTGGCCAGAAAACCAAATAACGACGAGTCGAGTCACCGTAGGGCTCTGTTTCGCAACAGCGATGCAATAACAGTCTCCATTCGGTTCCAGTAAAAGCTCAACTTGCCTGGAACATAATGCAGCAGTAGAGTTGCTTGCGGTTTTCCGTACGGGAGGCGAGCACTACCATGACAGCACAGACACTTTGAGAAAATCTGCACTCTCCAACACCACAGTTAACTCTCCAGGAATCGTACCCAATTTGTTAAAACCTCAACTTGCCAGGAACGTAAGGCAGCTTGATCCCGCGATTTACCGTGTGGGAGGCGAACATGATCATGACAAGATGGACACTGACCCCCCATCTCCATAAAGCAAACTCCCAGTCCTGCTTTTTATTGGAACACGCCGCAGCCCCAGAAGTTGCAGTGGGGGACTCGAGCCTAACCTTCTTTAGTAATTGAGTTCTGAAGCAGGTGCCTCCAGCTCCTTGGCTACCCTTCATAGGGCTGATCTGGTTCGAATAGTGAAAGTTCCTGTGCCTGATCCGCAGGACACTCTGCAGGATTTTCAGACAGCGCCATCCTCCCTGTGACATGTACGTGCTGGATTACATTCTCTTGTGTCATGTGTCCCGACTTTGCCAATATCTCAGTTGTCTAACGCCCTACATCCTGTTGGTCGAACTGTGATTCCAGTCAGAATCACAAATGTGTAACAAAACACCTTAGCTGTGCTGGCTCTCTACAGAGATAAATGTGCTTCTCTTTTCGTATAATTCTCTTGCATTCTCCATCTAACTCTACACATTTTTACTTTCAACATGAACATTGAATTAGTTTTTCAACAACTCGATTGAAACTGCGTCTTTGTCAATGTCAGACCCTAACCATTCCCTATTTGAAAACATTTCCCCTCGTGTACATTTTTCTTCTTTTACTAATGTCTTTAAAACTCTGCCGAATCGTTCTCGATCCTTTCACGCGTAGGGAGCATTCCCCCTTCCTTATTCCCTCTGTCTAACCCACTCATGTCTTGGAAAGGTTTAACAAGGTCAGCTTTTGGCCTTCTGCTCTCCAAGGAGACCTGTCCCAACTTTCCAAATGATCTTTATTGTTGACATTCCTCATATACTACACCATTCTCATCAACGTGTTCAGCGCTGTTTCCAATCATTTCACGTCCCCACTTCCGAAAGTTTCTCACCCAGAACTGTGCGAATATCCAGATGGTGAAATTACTCAGAGTGGGATTCTGTGGGTGAACATCCACTTACACTGGTTTGACTTTCACCACATGTGGTACTGTGCCATGCCCACTACAATGACACTTCTGACCCCAAAACCCAAATGTATTTCAAAGGGTGCAACTTAATGATCTACATCTTTTTATCAGTTGATAGGACGACCGAGCAACAGTGAAATCAAACAGCCAAGGCTTGATGGCGACTTGAAGTCAGACATTCTCCCATGCTCGTAATAACACAAGCGACTGAGCGAAGATCGTGCCCTAGATACTCTTACATTGCCAACACCAAACCAGCTGAGGTTCGGTCAGGTCCAACTACATCCCAATTTGTTCTCATATTTCTAAGCATCAAAGTGTTTTAAGAACATCGCCTTGTCATTTTGTCTCCTTGTTCACAGAACAGTGCTGTTTATCACTTCTGCTTGGACTAAGTTGTCTCCATCGGCAGAGTATTCAGCTATTTCCCTCCACCGGCAAGCATTGTGAGGGGAGGCAAGTGTGGTTACACTCTAAAGCTCGCTCTCATCGGCGTGGCCAGTTCTATCAAGTACTGGGAATCAGCAAGTTTGATTGGGAGCTTCCTGCAAATATCATTTATCTGAGCCAATGATAAAGATGTTGAGCTGTTGGGTAAGACACAAATGTACTCCGGACTCTCTACCCTCAGGTAAAGTCATGTGAGGGCATTTTTTGTGCAGCCCGTTTGCTGTTCAAAATCCATCTTCACACAGCAATCCTGCAGAATGGCTTTTGTAACAGTAACATCGGCTTCTTTGCTGCAATCGGGCAGCAGTTAACACCTGAGCACGCAACTTTCCCAGATAATGGCAATCCGAGTAAAAGTCTCACTCACTGAGAGCCATCCCGAGGTCCCTGAGCTGCGGGGCTGCAGACTGTTTAACGCAGAAGATAGGGTTAACAATGAGACTTTGTTTCACCATCAGCCACTCTGTCCCAGAGACAGGAAGAGGGACAGCATCAATGCGTAGCGTCACTCATGCGCCGACAGAAGCTGTTCAGCCCATCGAGTCCACAACGACTCTCTGACACGTTTGTATCCCTGTGGTTATTCATAGTTATTGATGTATGTCTTAATAATGTGGAGCTGTGCTTGTATCGCAGCTCTGTCCCCAACAAATTGATCGAATTGTAATTCACAGCTTTTCATTTCACAGGGAGAACACTGCTGTGTGAAACGGCGTGGGGAATAACTGCAGGGCGTCATGCGCATGGAGCACGCTACAACTGATGTGTCTCACCTTCACCAGTTTATTCTTAGCTCTGGCAAGAGATTTTGTGAATCAGATCAGAGCACACCGATAGAGAACAGGAAAAGAGCTTCCAGAACTTCAAAAGTGTGTTTCTTCATTTGTGCAAATTTCCTGTGTGTATCAGTATGAAATTTTCATTTCAGATACATTGAATGAAAGGAAGCAGAAAGTGAAACAACATGTAATGCGTAGAATAGAGATCTATTAGAGAGAAACACTGGCGGGGGCAGTACGCACACTCAAACATGGAATTGTCACCGAGTAGAGGATGTTTTCAATCCAATAATTTCATGGTTATGAGCCCAATACGCTCCCGCTGGGCCGCTCTGTTCGCGCTGACCATAGCAGTTTCACACAGTCTTCAGCTTTTCGTCTGGCGTGTGGCATGTAGCTCTGAGGATGATTTCAAAAGGTCTTCACTATTACTGTGCGACACTGTGGTGCAGATGTGTCCCGGCTGTGTCAATATAACCTGTGACTAACTTGCCACATTCTGTTGGTTTAACTGTGATTTCACTCAAAATCACAAAATATGTCACATTGCAAAGTGAGTCCATGCAGCCCACCTTCGCTGTGCTGGCACCAAACAATAGGGAAGTGTCTGTGTGGTTTGATTGATTGACTTTATTTGATTGTCACGTGAACCTGAGTACAGTAAAAACTTTTGTTTGCGATTGGTAAATGCAGATCATAGAAATCAAGGGCATGCAGATCACAGCATGAGAAAAACAACATTTTGGACAGATGAAGGCTTTCAGGTTACTCCGCACAGGACTTGCACTTGTCAAAATCCACAATAACAGGATCAGCATCATTTGAAGTTAGGGAATCCATTTCTCCGTCTTGTAACGGTCTACAAGAAGGTACTGTTGTGTGTCTTTAAGCTTCGGTACCTTGATCTGACCTCGACCTTATCTCAATTATACCTGAGTCCAAAATGGAGTTGGATACAAAACTCCAGGGCTCGCACTTACATCACCCAACCCAGGCGACATCACACCCAAGACTAAAGAGCGAGACCGCAGCAGAAGCATGATCCATAAATCAGGTGAGTTTCCTTGTTTTTTTTAAAAATAAACGGTTTTTCTGTTGTTTCGGAGTGAAGGCAGCACTGAGTTTTAATAACAGCTCCTTGCCGCTCTGACTCCCGGTTCCCAGGAGGCTGTGCTGGCCACTTCCTCCGCGCGTGGGCTCCCACCGTGGGAGCTGGATGAACTCGTCTTTTATTAGCAATCAGTGTCGTGGGAGAGCAATGTGTGTCCGCTCTTCAGTTTCCTATCAACCACGGGCTTATGGAGGGCGGGAGGGAGTTAGACGGAGTGGGATTTATGGAACTTCTGGAAAGCTGAGCAAAACGGAGATCGTGCATGCACAGGAACTCATATTCTTTTGGAAACCTTGAGCAAATACCGCCATCTGAGACCGATAGAAAAGTGCAGAACTGCTGGGAAAGGTAGAATCTCTCTCAGTCATCGGAAAGTGTCTGTGTCTTTCTCGAAGTCACAGCGAGGACTCTGCTGTCTGACTCAGCATGAGATGTTACTGCAGCGAGTCCTGTCGCTCAGGTACACTGGACCTGACGTGTATAAGCTTTACCACGTTACCCCCAGTTCAGAGAACAGATCTCATAGCTCACATTATCCCAGAGGGACATGGAACAGAAGAAAGCGATTCAGACCATCATCTGAACACCTGCTGGGGAGAAAACGGAAGTGGGAGAGCAAACAGTCCGGACCAGTACTTATTCCCAGCATTTACAATCTTGGTTTTGTGTGACAACAAAAGCAGCAACCAGGAACTGCTTATCTTGTTTCTTAAAACAGGTGAGAAAATTTGCACAGCATAGATACATCTACCTGCTGTTAGTGAAATGGTGAACAGCAGAATACAGTGCAGAGATTATGGTCAGCACTCTGGGTTATGGGCTCATCATGCTCCAATTGGGACCTCTGCTCACAGGATTTGAACACAAACAAAGAAATGACTCAGTGACAAAACCTGTTGAAACGGATTCTGTGAGGAATTGAAAGCGATGGAATGATTAGCCCCTTGAGAGTGGGATGTAACATGAACTGTGAAGGGATTGTTTTCCAGACTGGAGGAGAGTGAAGCAGTGCTGTTTCCATGGGTCAATATCAGGATAGATAGATTGAATCAGCGTCGAATGTTATTGTAGGGTATCCTGTCGCTTAGACACACTGCACCTCTTGTACAATGGTCTAATGCATGGACCTTTTCTGTAGAGTGGACAACTTTAAAATGGTTAATGAGGCAAAATGCACAAATGAGCGAAACAACAAAGCAACCACAGAAACTGGTGTTACTTGACGAGGTAAACCCCTCTTTAATGTAAACCAGCAAAACAGAAAGGGTTCGCCCCGTGCTGTATTCTGTTAAAATTCAAGAGGCAGACAACGAGCCCAAAAATCACAATTTAAAGATAAAAATAACAACGTTATTTTTTTTCACATTTGACAGAGAATAATCAACTTATAACTACTTTTAACTCATTTTCTCCCAACTGGTCTTTAACCTTCTGCTCTACAATACCTTCCCCAACCCGGAGCCCTTTAACATTTACAAGAAAATTCTATTTTAAAAACCAGCTAGTTGTCGAATCCTCTCTTTGTATATTCCTCTGTAGATTTTTTATCCAGGTCAGTGTTAATATTTTTCTTTTCTATGCAATCTATTTTTCCAGATAGGCACCTCTTGGAGATTTTGCTAACATTCTACATTTCTTGATATTTTAGCTGCTCTCTTTGCTGTTCTTTGCCGCTCTGGTAACTGGTCAACATGTCCGATATTTGTCCGACAAAACGTCGGATCATTTCATTGGTTTAAACATTTTAAAAATACCAAATTCAAACTTGATTGGGGCATAATTTAAACTAATTGGCCGAATTTGATTTTTTTTTGTATCCATGTATCGGAATTGATTTTTCAGAAAGAAAAAAATCATTTTCGAAGACGATTCCAGAATAGTTGAAAAACCCCGTGCAGACACACAAGGAGCGAATTTAACAGGGACAGGGATTCTGCGCTGCCAGGATGGAGAGGCAAAAGTGACACACTCATGAATTGTTTAGCGTTCATCGGAAAGAAATTGCATAATACCTACAACTGAACATGTGAAGTGTAAGAAGAGCTGCTGGTGTTGAAACGTGTAGCCGCTGGTTCTACATGAACTGCTACAAATTGTAAATGAACTGAGCTGTTTGTTTTAGCTTTGCATTGAATAGAAGCCGGTTAGCTCAGTCCGTTGTCTAACTGGTTTATGGGATAGAGTGAGACTAACAATATGAGATTAATTGTCGCACTGTCTTAGGTTGCCATAAGGATCATCAGCTCCTCCGCTCACGTTATCTGTAATACAATGTTGACTCGAGTGAGTAGGAATGGACATGTCGATGCCAAGCATTATTATCATTGCCATCTGTTGCCTTGAACATTTGGTCACAATGACCAGTAACGGGACTGAGTCCATTTAATTCTCACTGATCTCTGTCCAAAAAATCCAGCGACAAGACTCGTCCTTTTTCCTGTTTGAACTCTCTGTTCCGTACAGCAGCAAAACTATTTGTCATGAATTTGCCAGATATGCTGACAACATTCAATCTACCCAAAGAGATAAATCTAATTCCTTTCGAATGGTTGAATGAGCTGTGTGAGTTTGCAGCAAACAGGATGATATGAAACGAGTTGAACAGCCTTTTCAAGAATGTAATCCAGTGCAGTGTCAGAAATTTGAAAAATGTCATCAAGCTAAAATATCACCTCTGTTTCTCGATTCTCATATGGATAATCACCTGGTGAATATGTGCAGTATGATGGTTAATAATTTACAACCTTCCCAAAGACAGAACAATCCCACAAATCAGAAACTGGCGTTTTCGAATAGATCCTGCTTTATTTGACATTACTCTTCAACTACACCTCAGTCTGATGCTCAAATAATTCCTGATCAACGTCAGTAAAACCAGCTTTAGATAAGGATCGAAATTACAACTGCGGCATGTTCACACGTTGTTACGTACCAAGCGCTGATCAGTTGCTCCAGTGGAGCCGCCGGCAGCAAGCCTATAACGTGCCCTACTCGTACCTCCGGGACCTTCGACCTGCCTGTTCTACTTTTGCTGTGGTTCTGAAATTAAATCTAAGGCAGAGGAGGAGGAACTGACATGGATCTGTGAGTATTCGAGCATCAGGTTAAGGAAACGGGACACAGAAAAATGGGATTGAAAACTGGGTTTCTGTGGGTCGCTGCGTTGATTACAATGTTACATTATTGCTTTCACAGGGCTTCTCATTCGGTTGGCTTCAATTTGGCACAGAATTCGATTCATTGACACTTCGCGAACTTCCTTCTGCAAGTTCCTACCAACAGCACGAAACATACTGCACTCATCATCAATCTTCATCATGGCTACATCCAAGGACATGTTGCACAGTTTTCGTGAATACAGAAGATATAAGAATGTTATACAAGAGTAAGTTAAATTTCACTTTAAATTGTAAAGTGATAAGAATCTAGGGTAAGATACTGAATGTCCAAATTCATGTTTATTACTGTGGCCAGAACTCTAGCCAGGCAAAGGGGAAATCTGTCCCTGAATCCCCAATACCTACACTGCCGTTTGCTACATGTGTCCAGTTGGAAACCTGTGTGAAGGAGCACGCAGTCTGACAGAGCGCCTGGGAGAATCCTCCACTGTCTGAACTAAAGCTACAACAGGAGCTGTGTATTCCAGCTGTGAGAGCAGTGGGATAAAGGGGAGGACCTTGGTATTCCGTGGTGTAGGTTCACAGGGTCCTCATAATGTTATTGTTTAAAACCGTCTGTCAGAAACAGCACATACAGAGAGGAATAGGATGGGGCCATTTCACCCGCCAGCGCTACCCTGGCATTTGATATCATTATGGCTGACATCACAACAACCTGTCACCCAAAGGGAAAAAGACACTGAATAAATCGGAAACCTCTGTGTAACTGTGGGACGGAAATGTGTTTAGAGACAGTGGGCTTCTGCAGTGTGTTTTGTGAAAGAGCAGCCGATTCTGGGCTGATCATATTTCAAATGATACGATTCCTTCAAAACTCACCACCCAGAAAATGAGGAATCTTCTCTGGTCAGTAGCAGGGACGAGAAATCCAGACGATGGGAACTGACAATGAGTCAGCAGAACAATCATTGATTCAGATGAAATCTGAACTAAACTCCGATTCTGCTGGGACTCAAGCCCACAAAAATTGAACCGCAATCTTAACAATGCAGTAGATGTCCAACGCGTCTCTCATTGTGCCACAGATATGCGCTAGCCTCAATTTTACTGCACCCAAGGTTACGGTGTTCAAGTCTTTCATCAAACATCTGTTTATCCTCGCCCCACTTTCCAGTAACTCGTCTTTATTCGTGCATGCTCTCGCTCCTAAAGTGTTCGGCCAAATACTCCTGAAGACACCACACGTTCAAATAGTGAGTTCTAGACAAACAACACTCTCAGGATGTAAAAATTCTTCCTAAATCTTCTCTGAACATCCTCTCTCTAGCGTCTCATCTATAGCCCTGGTTATTAACACTTCCCATAAGAAGTTTATTCCTGTCACATATATCTATCCCCTTTCTGTGCACGTTAGTAAATTCCTCTCTCAGGTTTCTCCGTTCTCAGATAAAGAGCCCCAGTGGAGCTTTGGAGTGGCGAGAGTCGAGTGCTTTAAAAACACAGCAGGTCAGGTAGCATCCGATGAGCATGAGAATCGATGTTTCGGTCATAAGCCCTTCATCAGGAATGAGGATTTTGAGTCGAGATTGAGGGAGTGGAATGGGGTTGGTGGGCAGGTGATGGGAAAGTGGATTAAGGTGAGGGAGAACGTGATAATTCAGAGGAGGGATTGATGGACGTGTCCAGAGAGCAGTGGCGAATTGGGACTGGGATAATGATGGGGAGGCGAAATGAGGAAGCTGTTGAAATACAGGTTTATCCCGTCTGGTTGCAGGGTCCTAAGGTGGAATATGATACGTTCTTCGTCCAGGCATCGGCTGGTAATGAAATAGCGGTGACTTGTACCCGAAACATGGATTCTCCTGCTCCTCAGATCCTTTCTAACGTGCTGTGCGTTTGCAGCACTACACTGTCGACTCTGAGCTCCAGCACCTGCAGCCGTCACTTTCGCTAATCTTTGCAGAAGGAATGGTCGAGCTCAGGCACCACCTTGGAAAATCTCCTCTGACCACCCTCCCGTGCAAACACAAGTTTCCTGAAAGCTGTCAATCAGAACAGAACAAAATTGTCCAAAGAAAAGCAGACATATCTGAACAAAATCAGCAGGTTTAGTGCATCTGGGAGAGATTTCCGAGCCAACGATCCACCTTTGGAACGAATGATATGTGTAGGTAGGGCAGGAACGTGAAAGAAGGTGTACAGTGTCTAAAATAATTGAACTCGATACTGGGTATTGAATATTGCACAGACTCTCAGCAGGAAATGATGTGCCGCTCTTCCAACTCGCGTTGTGCTATGCGGGAGGTCTGCAGCAGACCAAACTGAAATGGAGGCATGGGAACACAGTAGGGTGATGCATTGACAGGAACCTGGAAGCTCAGGGTCTTATTTTGTTTGCAGATAGAACCTAGGTGTACACGCGTTTGTCACCCGCTCTGTTTTTCTTTCCCCAGTCTGGACGAGATCACATTGTTAACTGGAAAATCGGTTTGCTAAATTGAGTGATGGGCAGATAAATCAATGAACCTTACACAGTGAGGAGAGAATCATAAAAGATCAGCATTACACCTTCTTGGACTTTGTGGAATGTGCCATATGGGAAGTGCTGGAGGTCAAGGAGGATTGGACGATGGCGTACAGAGAGAAAGTTTCCTGCATAGTGCCGGTATTCAGTGGTAGGGGCTAGTGGGGAAAGGGCAGAATGTATATCTTCCTGAGCTACCTGCTCTAAAAAAAACAGCTCACTACGGAGCAAAAGTATTTAATGATTTTCATTCCAACACTGACACTGGGTACAGCTTGCAGAAGTCACGTGTTTGTACTATCGCTGCCACTCTGTCTCCGCGGGAGCAGTAGTACTCCCCCACGTTGATTCAAACAGAACAGTTCTTCGTGTGACATGTCCCTTCGAGAATGGAAGGACAGGTGTTAACCCGTCCTTGGAACGGAGTATCTGTATTGCTCAATAACAATCACTTAACTGTCCAAACTCCATTTCAAATAACTTGACCCATAGCCTTGTATGTCTTGGCATCACAAATTAAAATCTGAATACTTCGGAAAGTTTTGGGGATTTCTGTCTCTCCGATCCTTCCATACACTGCATTCTAGATTACAACCACCCACTGTTTGAAAACGTTTTCCACGTCACTCTAATCTTTCCGCCTCTGACCTTACATCGAGGGCCAACAAGTGATCGAAGTCTCCATCGAAGTATAACATGTATTTCAGTCTATTCTATCCATAACCCGCAGTACTTTTTACATCTTAATCGAGCCGCCCTCAATCTCCTCTGCTCTAAGAAAAACAACTCTAGTTTGTCCAATCTCCCTTTCCAGCCCAGACAATATCTTATCAAATCTCCCCTGCATCTTTTCCAGTGCTACCACATCCCTGCTATAATGTAAATTGCATAATTACACACATTGGTCTCGCTTGAGCCGAATGAACAAGTGAAATAAATGATGCAAAATTCGACAAAATCTGGTGTTTTTTTCATAAAGTTTCTTTTCCTCAATGCTGCCCTGTGCCCTTTTCCTGAGCCTGATGTTTCAATAATTGCTGGTCCATGTCTGTAAAAGCTGCTACATGAGGATTGATCTCACAACACAAGTATCCAAATTGATCAACCAGTTTGAAGGTCCCCATGGTGAGACTTGGGCATGGCCACACAGCAACAGTGAGCGCAGCAACACCAACTGAACTGGGTCAATGTGAAAGTGATTGTAAGGGAAATGGGAAGGGAAACTTAAAGGAGGTATGTGATTGCGGGAGGGAGGGAAGACTCCGAGAAGGGGTGAGTCTGAATCCTGATATATGACTCGCAGAGATGTGTGAGAGAGAGCGGTTTGGTGGCAAAGTAATCATAATCTCTGAGAATGTTTTCATGTAAAATCAACTAATTTCTTTCTGTGTGTTCTCTGCAGTGACTCGGATTCGTACGAGCTTACTGTGGCCACAATGCAGAATATTTTATCATTGAAACCATTACTGAGTCATGCAGACACGCGTTTAAAAACAACAATAATTACAGTGACAGAAGGTATATTAGGAAGAGTAGCAGATGCACAACAGGAATATTAGGGGAGGGATAGCAGATATGTGGGAATTCAAAATTGGCTGAATTTTAAATTCGATTTCCTCAGACGCTGTGGTGTTTCCATCGGACTGCATGTTGAAGACTGAGTTTGATGGATTTCGAGAAACAAAAACTTTCAGGGGATAGTGCGAGATATTAGTGCAATGTATGCTTCAATAACAATGAGTTTTAAATCTTTTGCTTCACTAACTTAACCACACAAGGAGGTACCCGTTGTTTCAGTCAGTATGATAATCCCAGTTCCAAGAACCAGAATCAGGCAAACTTTGTGGCTCAGCCACGAATATCAAACCGGAAGTGGGGGCGGAAATGAACACGTGAAGCTATTCTGTGGCATCAGTGACATGATTGGTAAAGGTGCGGACATTGAGTCATAGAGATGTACTGCATGGAAATAGCCTCTTTGGTCCAACCCGCCCATGCCGACCAAATATCCCAATTTATCTACTCCCACCTTCCAGCACTCTGCCGATATCCCGCCAAACCCTTCCTATTCTTATACTCATCCAAATGCCTTTGAAATGTTGCAATTTTACCAGCTTCCATCACTTCCTCTGGCAGCTTATTCCATACACGCACTACCTTCTGTATGAAAAGGTTACCCCTTATGTCTCTTTTATATCTTTCCCTTCTCAACCTAAATCTATGCCCTCTAGTTCTGGACACCGCACCACCAGTGAAAAGACTTCGTCTATTTATTCAAGCGTGTGAAATGCTGAGGATGGGAGTGCTTCTGGTCAAAGGCGAGGTGGAAGGGCATCTTGGTCTCAATTTATGATATTATTAAGATTCATCAGCAGCATTAACCAGCACTGAGGATTGGCTCAGAGGAAGCTAACTGAAGCCTTAAGTGAGAGGCCGATGTATTGAAAGCATTCTAAGAGATTTTCCTTAACAAAACGGTATTTTGTTACTTTGACAGTAAGAACGGATTTTGCTCATATCGTCTCCACATCAGTCCCTTGCTCCAGTAAACACTCCAATCCAGCGTACATTGCTTCCATTCCAACACAGGAACGCGTAGTATTCTCTCTCAGTCTGGGATAATCGAAATTGACAATGTCATTCTTTAAATGGAGAAATGCAGCAGGGAGTTCTTCGTGCAGCGGCGATATATTGGGTTAGTAATCTTTGAAGACTGGAACATGGCAGCTGCTGTTATTTAAATTCGATGAATAAAATCTGGAAAATGAACACAATCTCAGGAACAGAGACAATAACTTTAATATACTGAAAACTCATTCATTCAAGTCCCTTCGAAAGGGAAATCTGCCGACCAAAACGAGTCCTGTCAACATGCGACTCCAGACCCACAACAATGTGGTTCACCCATAAATACCCTCTGACTCAGTTCAAGGTGAATTACGAATGAACAACTAATGTTCTTCAGACCAATGATAACTTTTCGTGGGAGAATAAGGAAGCATAAAAGTATATGGACATCGGGGGAAATGGGAATCGTGTCTGTGTGGACTCGAATTCAACTGTTTGTCAAGCTAAATCGACAAAAGGATACCGCAACGCCAAGAAGTCAGGGCCATGGGATGACTGCTGGAAGGGATTCAATTACCCGCTGAGCTGTAAACTCAATTGCGCAGTCAGAATGCGCACAGGTCACTCACCACACCCATATGTGAGAAGTGATGACCCCGGAGAACAACTGACAGAGTGAACAGCAAGTTTACAAATGACAGTAGGAGTTCAACGCTGTTGTCATCGCAGCTGTTATCCCCAACCAACAATGAACCCTGTTTGGATGCGTGCTTCCAGTGGAGTTCGACTGTTTTTTGATGTCAACCAATGATTTAGACTGAGTTGTAGGAGATATCATTCAGAGGTTTGCTGATGATTCAACAATTGGACGTGAAGTTGACTATGACGAAGAATGTCAGAGACTGCAGGGATGTCTCAATAAGATGGAAAGGAAAAATGGCGAATTGCATTGAATTCAGATCAATGAGTGTAAACGAAATCGGGGACAAGAAACAATAGCAATGTGTACTCTGTGTGGTGTAGACAGACAAAGACATCTTGGGGTCGACGTTCATGATCGCTGAAGATCAATGGACAGGGGAATCAGTTGGACGGAAGTCGTACTGTAGATGCTGGAAATCAGAATCAATATTAGAGTGGTGTTGAAGAAGCACAGCAGGCCAGGCAGCATCCGAGATGCACACAAAAAATGACGTTTTGGGCAAAATGCCTTCATCAGAAATAAGGCTTGGAGCCTCGAGTTTGGGAAGATAAATGGGTGGGGTGGGGTTTGGGAGAATTTATCTGAGACTGCAATAGGTAGATGGAGGTGGGTATAAGAGTGTTAGTTCGGAGAAGCGGTTGGGGTGGATAGGTGGGAAGGAAGATGGACAAGTGGGACAGGTCAGTCGGATGGTGCCAAGCTGGAAGTTTGGAACTACGGTAAGGTAGCAGGTGAGGGGAAATGAGGAAACTGGTGAAATCCACATTGATCCCATGGGGTTGATTTGTCTTGAGGCAGAAGATGAAACATTCTTCCTCTAGGCGTCGGGTGGTGAGGGAGTGGCGGTCGAGGAGGCCCAGGACCTGCATGTCCTCGTGAGAGTGGCGGGGGGAGTTGAAGTGTTCGGTCACGGGGCATTGGGGTTGATTGTTGATGGTGTCCTGGAGACGTTCTCTGAAGCGCTCTCCAAGAAGGTGTCCGGTGGCCCCACTGTAGATGAAACTGCATCGGGAGCAACAGATGCAATAAATGGCAAGTGTGGATGTGCAGGTGAACCTTTAATGGATGTGGAAGGCTTCCTTGGGAAATTGGGCGGAGGTGTAGGTGTGTGGGTGCAGGTTTAACAATTCCTCTGGTGGCAGAGGAAGGTGCCGAGAGGGGAGCGTGGGTCATTTGAGGGCGTGGACTTGACTAGGTAGGCATGGAGGGAACAGTCTTTGCGAAAAGTGGATAGGGGTAGGGAGTGAAAACTATCCCTGGAGGTCAGTGTTACTGATATTTTTTAGAAACCCACTGACTCCCACAGCTGTCTGGATCTCAACTCCTCCCACCGCACCACCTGCACCAATGTTATGCTGTGTTCTCAAATCCTCCGCCTCTGCTGCATCTTCTCCAAGAGGACCAGTACCACAACAGAACACAGCAGATGGTCTTCTTCTTTAAAGAATGGAACTTCCCCTCCCATGTGGTTTAAGATGCCCGCTAACGCATTTCATCCATGTCCTGCACGTCCATCCATGAACCCCATATCTCCAAACACAACAAGGACAGATCAAGGACAGAGGAAGGTCCTCAACTTCCATTCCACCAACCTCCGCAAAAATCACATCATCCACCGACATTTTCGCGACCTCTAAATTGACCCCACCACCAGGGATATATTTCCCTCCCCAAACCCTTTTTCCTCAAAGACCTTTCCCTCCGTGACTCTCGAGTGACGTCCATGCCCTCAAGTGACCCACCATTCCCTCCCAGCACCTTCCTCTGGCACTGCAGGCATTGCAAAACCTGCACCCATATCGTACCACTCACATCTATCCAAGGCTCCAGTGGAGCCTTCTATATCCATCAAAGGTTCACCTATACTTCCACAGATGTCATTTGTTGTATCTGCTGTTCCAGCTGCTGTCACCTCTAAATTGGGGAGACCGGATATCTTCTGATAGAATACTTCAGACAACATCTCCAGGATACCTGTAAGAATCAACTCCACTGCCCTATGGCCAAATATTTCAACTTCGCCTCCCACTCTCCTGAGGATATGCAGGTCCTGACTCACCTCCATCGCCACTCCCTCACTACCCAACGCCTGGAGGAAGAACGCCTCATCTTCTTCCTCGGGAACCTTGAAGCCCATGGCATCAAAGTAGATTTCATCAGTTTCCTCATTCCCACTACCTTATCTTAACCCAATTCTAAACTTCCAGCTCAGCACCGCCCTCCTGACCTGTCTTACCTTGTATTTTCATTCCCACCTATCCATTACACCTTGCAATATGACATATCACTGTCAACCCCCACCTCTATCCACCTACTGCACTCTCAGCGACCTTCTTCCCAGACCCACGACCTCCCATTTATCGCTCCACCCCATAGGCTGCCTGTCTCACTCCTAATGAAGGGCTTTTGCCCGAAACGTTGATTTTTCCTCAGATGCTGACCGACTTGCTGTTCTTCTCCAGCACAACTTTCATCTTGAAGGGATTGAGAGGGATATTGGATTTTTCTGTTGTTGACCACAGACCGTTGCAGCGAGGAGAACTTTGGCAAACACCAGTTTAGGGAATAGCTAAAGGTCTGAGCACAAATCTGGTCACTGCATTAATCAACATTTATAAATTTTTTAGATTAAAGATGGAGGGCTGAAGTATGCAGCTTTGCCCATCAAGTTTGATTCACCACTCAATGAGTTTATCATTGATTCATTTCAAAGTCAGGCTGCTATTAGCCTTGGAGGGGAACTTGCAAATGGTGGCGTTTCGTTGCATGTTCCAACCTTGCCCTGTTAGTCAGTTCAGCTGTTCAGCTTTGAAGGTTCGGTCAAAAATTCTCGGATGAGTTACTCCAGTGCATCGTGTAGTTGGTGCACTCTGCTGCTATTGTGCCTTAACGGTGAAGAGAATAAATATTCAGGTGTTGAATCGGGTACAATCAAGTGACTGCATTGTCGTGGATGGTGTCCAGTTCCTTAAGTGTTGTTGAAGTCACACCCATCTCGGCAAATTGAGAGCGTTCTGTTCCACATCTCATTTGTACCTTGCAAACGATGTAGGATTTACGGAGCAATGAGTTGAGTTTACAATCCAAAACTCTCTACCAACGGACATATTTTTGTTGTTGAAAGTGTTTATATAGCCGGTCTCAATTAGTTTTCCCCAAATTCTAGCTCCGTGGACGATTACACCGGGGGACTAGGTTACAGTAAAGCCATTGAATGTCAATGGAATATGATTAGGTTCTCATTTGTTAGATTTATAATTACTCTATTTCGTTGTTGTGTGGACCAATCTGATTCCAACTGCTGGCTGAATTTAAGTTCCAATTCTCGTTTGTGCTTGAAATTCAACCGTTGCCTCACATAAGCTTCTCCACCTGCCTTAGTAATATGTAAGGACGTTATAAGGGACAGCAGAGATTTACAAACATGGTGCCAACCCTGTATGAAATGGAGCTCAAAAATCACATAATAACAATTATAAACGTTCAATATTCGTGGAATCTTGACAGGGTGGATATGGGCAGATTGTTTGCTCTCTGGTATGGGGAGCGCATCAGAGGACATGAACTCAGAATTAGATACTGCCTATTAATTCAGAAATGATGAAGAATTTCTTTGCTCAGGGCCCAGTGATTCTGTGGAACTCTTTCCTGAAACTCTTGTTGAGGCTGATTTGTTGTGTATTTTCAAACTGTGCCAGACAGATATTTAACCAGCAAGTCGATGAAGCATTATCAAGGTTAGACAGGAGAATGGAGATGAAGATTATCAGATCAGCCATGAGTTCGTTGAATTGCGGAGAAGACTCAATGGGCTGAATCGCCGACTCCCAATCCTATATCATTTGATGTAACGCCTTATTTTATTGATAAGTTTAGAATTCTGAGGGGATGGGATGAAGTGATAGAAAAAGTTTCTCAAACTGATCAGACAGATCAGGAACTAGGCTCATAAACTGATGAATAAGAAATGTGCAAAACTTGGAGTCATAAATGGCACTGGGCACACCACAGATGGGTATTTGTGCAGACGTTGTGATTACTAATGAAAATTGGTGGATCTTATATTGTTGCCAACTTGGTGATCACGCTGGATGATGGAATGCGGTATGATTCATGCAGCAAAAGCTTATGAAAGAATGAATGATTTGTTTCATTTGAAACGTTTTCTGCAGTTCCAATTCAATTGACTGTTTGAAATACTGATCAGAACTTTGTGTGGAGTGTTACATTAAAATTCACAATCCCACTGGATAAACTATTGCACCCGATCTCTCCTTAGTTGATTCACTTTCGTTCCATGTAAATTAATAGAACGTCAAGATGGAATGAACGGAGGAAAGAAACGTTGCACTCCTTTTCATTATCCCAATTTAACTTACAACAGAATCAAATTGCTTTATTTCGACCTTGATGTGGTATCGATTTATCACAAATCTCTGGTTCAATGAAGGACAAGAGCAAGAATCTCCATCCAATGTACATTAAAGATACGAGGCACAAAGGGAAACCACAGCTGCTTATGATGGAAGTAACAGCCAGAGTCAGATTCAAATCCACACATGCGCATTGGAAGACCAACCCGTCGCCTTCACAACTGGGCCACTTCAGCCCATGGCAATGGGGCACACATGTGACCACATCAAGACTACATACGGGGCACCGAGGGGATAAGACATTCCCTGAGCGGTATCGAATCCACACCATTATGTTTCTGCTTTCAGCGGAATAATAATACCAGCAAAATCCAAGGAATTGACCTCGTCCTTGGAAGGAATACCTTGTCCTTGATTTATTCCGATTCGGAACTGTCTCAGAATGAACCAGCAAACATGAAATTCCCGTCACATTCACACGCACATTTAGTCTTGACGCATAATTTCTTCAGACAGTTTTTCTCTCTCACGTGAAGAAGTATATACGGATAGAAAAGTGAAGGTGATGATTTAGCTCGATGGGCTGTCTCATATGGCTGAACCTGAAGAGGATAAAATTCCCAGAAATGCAGTGTTGTTCGTTTCATTTTATTAATTTTGCTGCAACTTCAATCGGTTCATTGCAATGATCGGAAGTGAATTGGATTTATGCGATTGGAACGTTTAATGTTGCATTCAATTTTGATCCGAATTTATTTCAGCTTAAAGGAAATACCGATGAGAAAATCAGAAGGTGAAACAACAAAACAAGATGTTATTTTTGATGCTCAGTTACTTTGGCAGATTTCATTGGGTATCAAATGAACCCAACATCATGGCGATTGTCCCATCTTTAAGCCATGGGATTAAAGCAGGAAATCGATCTCCAAGAGACGGGTCACTTCCTGTTCATTATGGAATAGCTTTCCTTGACAATATACAAAATCTGCTCAGTTCCATTTATAATGCTTCATGTGGAATATGAATAGAAATCTTTCAAAACTCTGAGGTTTTTTTGCTGAATCTTACTCAAGTGCATACGTTTCCGATATTTCTTTGCATCTGAAGTCATCCAAATTAGACATTGTTTCCTCGCACCTTCTACCCCACCCCCCACTCACCCCCACCCCCCCACCACCACACACCACTTTTACACTTTTACCTGGCCACAGGCTGTCTCTCTCCTGGTGAAACTCACTGCTTGTGTGTCTCCAAATGTACCTTTCCAAATATTTTGGAAACGAATTCTGTGAGTGATAGAAATTCTGCTCCCATCATTTCTTTGTCCAACATCGATGGGTTTGAAAGCCTGACGTTCAGAAATATGCGAACTTGAATGAGTGAATTTACCATCTATTTACTCTCTCCAAACCTCAAATCCTCCGGAAAACATCCATTCGGTTTTACTTGGTTCAGTGGCAAATTTTCCAACACACAAATAAGTAAAATTCCATCCCCACTAAACGTCGTCAGCGTCGTCTCTAATGCCTTAGCAGCCCAGTAAACACTGGCAGTGTCCTCTCTGATAGAATCACAGATTCCCTACAATGCAGAAAGTGCAGTCCAGCCAATAGAGTCTGTAGGGACATTCTGAACAGCATCTCAACCAGACCTAGCTCCCGTCTCTATCCCCGCAGGCCTCTGCCTTGTGATTTCAAATAAACCTTTTGGAATAAAACCTGGCATCGTATGACTGCTGACCTTTTCACTGCGTTACCCATGGCTAATTCACTTAACTTACTGAATTCACTCCCTGGACACATCAGCGCAATTTAACATGGCTAATCCACCTAACCTACAGACTTAACAGTAGTGCGAACCACTGAGCAAATGTACCATCACATTGAACACTATCTGTATCATGTGTTATGGCTTAACACACTGGTAACTCCGCCTCGTGAAAGCAAGCCGCGCCCACCAACCCGAATTCAATGCACCCAAACGCGGTTCTATGCTGTACAACCTCATTGTACACAAAGCTGCTGGAAATATTTCTGCACTCAGATCTGAATGGGTTTACTTTGTTTTCTTCCTCAGATTCCTGGTTTAAATAAACACATCAGTCAGGAACAACTCTATATAATGGTTTTCATTCCAACAAAAACACTGTGTGCAGTTTGCAGAAGTTACGTGTTTGCATTTTCACTGACACTCTCTCTCCCCAGGAGCTGCAGTCCTTCCCCATGCTGATTCAGACAGCACTGTCTTTCGTGTGACACATCCAATCGAGAATGTAAGGCCAGGCATTAATAACCTTCACTGGGTAACAACGCGACAGGTTTAAAATCTTTCCGATGTCCCCAGCTGAGAATTGAGCCCTGTGACAGGCGGGGACACTAACCACGATACTGTGGAGGAAAACAACGTCGAAGGACGCCCTTCAGCCTGTTGTGGCTGCACTTGTCCAACACAACTGCTTAACGGCATAAATCAAGTTTTCCATTATTTAGCCCATAGTCTTATATGTTTTGGCATCACAATTTAAAATCTCAATTTTTTAAAGGTTAGAACGATTCCCGCCTCTCTGACCCTTTCTGCACATCTACTCAAACCTTTCTGCCTTTTTCCGAAAAATCTTGGCCCCAGTGTTCGATCTCTCCATCAATAAGAAACGCTTCTTTCAGTCTATCCTATCCATATCCCTCAGCATTTTGTACATCTCAGTCATGTCTTCTCCAATCTCTGTGACAAACTACCCCAGTCTGTCCAATCTCTCCTCACAACTGAAACTCTTCAGCCCAGACAATATCCCAGTGAATCTCTACTGCAACGTTCCCAGTGCGATCACATCCATGCTATACTTTGAATTGCAGAACTGCACGCAGTAATGTAGCTAGAGTCGAATGAACTTTTTTTCTATTCTGTTACAGTATGAGGGCGTCGCTGGTTCGGCAGTATTTATTGCTGTCCCTAATTGCACAGCGGGAAGTTGAGACTCAACCATATTGTAGTGAGTCTGGAGTCACACTGAGGCCCGAAAAGTTAACAATTGCAGTTCCCTTCCTGAAACGACGTCAAATGATTTTGTATTTTCAACAATTGGTCAAGGATATATAGGAGTTATTAGATTCGTAATTCCAGATATTTATTGAATCCCAATTCTACCACGTAGCATGGTTGGAGTCAAACACGGGTCCCTAGTGTCTGAATTAACAGTTCAGTGGTTAGTGGTAAAAGCACTCGGCCATTGCAGAAAAGCAGTGAGACTGATCTTTTCCAATGAAGTCGCTTTTCCCCGATTCTGTCCTGTGCCATTTTCCTGAGCATCAACCCCCCCCCCCCCAATAATATTTGGTCCATGTCGGTAAAAGCTGCTACATGAGTATTGATCTCACAACAGTGTTAACCAAATGGATCAACTGGTCTGCAGGTCCCGATGGTGGGGTTGGGGCACGTTCACCCAGCAACACTAACTGCAGCCACACTGACTGATCTGTATCAATGTGAGAGTCTGTATTAGATTCTGCAGTGCCTTAGTGAAATAGGAAATGACTCCACAAACACATGATGAAATAGCAGCGCTCCGAAAGCTAGTGCTTCAATTAAACCTGTAAGATCATAACCTGGTATTGGGTGATTTTTAACTTTGTACTCCAGTGTCCAACACCGGCATCTCCAAATTAATGAAATGGGGGTATGGGATGGAAAGTTCACTGAGTGATCGTAGGAGGGAGGAAATCTCTGAGAACGGGTGGATTTGAATTCTGACATATGAAACACAGAGATGTGGGCGAGCAGAGCTTGAAGGGAAAAAAAATCATCACCTTGGAGAAAATCACCATATTGACGCAACTGAGTCCATTGTGTTTCACATCGAGCAATTACTTCCATAACTCGGATTCGAGCAGAGGTTGCTGTGGCTACAGCGCAGAGGACTAACCACTATACGATCACAGCATCCCACCGACCGACACACGAGCCAAAAGCAATAAGTAAAGTATCATTAGAAATATTAGAAAGAGCACCAAATGCACAATATCAGTGATTCGCGTACAGTGGCAGATATGTGGGAACTCAGAATGGGCTAACCATTTAACATCGATGCCCCAAGTGGCTGTCGTGATTCCATCATCAATATGCTGAAGGCTGAGATAAATAGATTTCTCCAAAACATCAAAGACTCCGGGGACAGTGTAGCTTTTGTTACCTGCACATCCACCAATATCACTTATAGTGTCCGTTGCTCCAGGTGCGGTCTCCTCTACATTGGGGAGACTGCACACCTCCTAGCAGAGCGCTTTAGGGAACATCTCCAGGACACCCGCACCAATCAACCACACCGCGCTGTGGCCCAACATTTCAAACGCCCTTCCAACTCTACCGAAGACATGGAGGTCCTGGGCCTCCTTCACCGCCGCTCCCTCACCACCAGACGTCTGGAGGAAGAACGTCTCATCTTCCGCCTCGGAACTCTTCAACCCCAGTGCATCAATGTGGACTTCAACAGTTTCCTCATCTCCTCTTCCCCCACCACACACCAGTTTCAAACTTCCAGGTCAGCACTGTCCCCATGACTAGCTCTGACTTGTCCTACCTGCCTATCTTCTGTTCCACCTATCCGCTCCACAATCCCCCCGACCTATCACCTTCAACCCCTCCCCCACTCACCTATTGTACTCTCCCACCCTCCTCTCACTTGTCTCTCCACCATTCAGGGTCTCTGCCTGTATTCCCGATAAAGGGCTTTTGCCCGAAACGTCGATTTTACTGCTCCTCGAATGCTGCCTGAACTGCTGTGCTCTTCCAGCACCACTAATCCAGAATCTGGTTTCCAGCATCTGCAGTCATTGTTTTTACCAAGCCTTTGTTGAAATATATGTTTCAATAGCAATGCAGTTTAACATCGGCTACTTCACGAGTTTCCCCACACAAGGCAGTAACCACTGCCACATAGTCCCAGTTCCTAGCCCCAGGATCAGAGGAACTGAGTGTCGCAGTCGCGAAGATGCAACTTGAAATCGGGATGGGAATGATGTCGCAGAGATACTCGATGGCTCACGTGACACAACCGGAGAATGCACGGTATTTCTATGACGGTTTAGAGGCGCAAGCAATTCCGAGGTTGGGAGTGCTTCTGGTCAAAGGCGGGGCAGAAGGGAATATGTATTCCCGTTTATAATAACAGCAAGCTACAGTGCATCTTGCAGAGACAGCCGAGTGCCACAACTGGGGCGTGGGCAGCTGGTTTGAAGTTTAATTTTGCTTCACTATCACCCAGTTCCCTGGAATGAATTGCTTTCACCATTTTTATTTCCAATTGTTTGATATCTCCCTGCAGTCTGCGGCTTTCTTTCTCATGGTTAATTGCATGACTAACTGTTGCATGATCTGCACACTGCTAAATGACGGCCACTACAAGTAAATATGAATCATTGATCTACATGTTAAAACAGTGGAACTCACTGCAGGCATGCTTCGTAGGTTTGCAGGCGACACCAGAATTGTAGACAGTGAGGAAGATTATCTAAGTTTGAAAAGAATCTTAATCCAAGGAGTTGTTGGACTTAAAAATGGAACATGGAGTTCAACCTGGATAAATGGAAGGTATTGCATTTTGGTACAACAAAAAGAGTATGGCTTTGCGTATGTTGGAGAACACGGAAGCTCGGGATGCAGGTACATAATTCCTTGTCGTTTGCATTACCTACAGACAAGATGGTTCAAAGGCATTTAACATACTTCCCTTCATTGTTCAGTCCTTTGTGTATAGTAGTTGGAACGTTATGTTAAAGTTGTGCAGGACATTGATGAGGTCTCTTCTGGAATATTATGTCGAGTTCTGGTCGCCCAGTTGTAGGAATAATATTATTCAGCTGGAGCAGGTTCAGAAAAGGTATGTACGCATGTTGTTGTGTGTTGCAGGTTTCAGTTACAATGAAAGGCTGGATAGGCTGAGACTATTTTCAGATTCGAGATTGGGGTGCTGGAAAACCACATCAGGTAACACAGAATCCCAGGAGCAGGAGAATCATTTTTTTCGCGCAAGTGTCGTTCACCAGGCTCTTCCCCGAAACGTCGATTCTCCTGCTTTTCAGATGCTGCATGACTTGCTCTGCTTTCCCAGCAAAACACTCTCGACTCTGATCTCTCATTTGCAGTTCTCATTTTCTCCTAGTTGAGACTGTTTTCACTCTAGGTTAGGGGTTTGAGCGGCGATCTGACAGAAGTTTATGAATTATTGAGAGGCAAGTTAGTTAACGATATCTGCCTTTTTCCCAGGATGGGGATTTCAAGGCGATAGGGCATATCTCTAAGATGAAAAGAGAGATTTTTTAAAAAAAATCATGTGAGGCATTTTTTTAGGGAAGGTGTTTTACGTGTGCAATTAACTTGCTGAGGTTGTGATGGATGAGGGTACGTTTGCAACATTTAAAGGGCAATTGATTCCAAACATGAATGGGAAAGTGTGATTTTAAAAATAAATTTATTCATGCCTAGCTCATCAGTTATTTCCCAGAGGGCATTTAGGAGTCAAACACGGTATTATCCATCTGGAGTCTCCTGTGGGACAGAGTAGATGAATATGACAGTTTGCTTCCCGAACTGGCATGAGTGAATCAGATGGAGTTTCCACACAACTGATTCAGTTCATCACGAGACTCTTCAATTCCAGGTGCTTATTGAATTCAAACTCCACTAATCTGTCATGCCAGGACATGAACCCTTTGTCCCCAAAGTATTACCTGGGTTTCGGATTAACAACACAGTAAGAAAACTACAAAGGCATTATGACCACTTAACGGCTCCAGCAGGAGACAGATGGGACGAGATTAGTTTGGCAGTACGTTTAGCATGGATTGGTTGGACTGACAGGCCTGTTTTCATGCTGTATGTCTCTCTGAATGATGCTATGGAGCAAATAGGCTGGTTGGGATTAACAGCAGCATTGACAGCATAACTGAACACCTGATGGGATATGTAATCCTGCTGGAGTTTCCGGAGGTTGTTTTGCTCAGTGATCCCTTCCCACACACGGGACTGGTGAACGGTCACTCCACAGTCTTACTGATTAAATGAGTTTCCATTTCTATGGTTAATTGAATCCCTTCCAGCAGTTCCCACATTGCCCTGCTTTCTATGTGGCATCGGCCTCCTTTTTTTCTACACAGGGTGAACGATCCTTTCAAATTGTGTCGACACAGATACAAATCCCGTTTTCCATGTTAGGAATGTGTTTTCACTCTTTCTCATTCACCCACAGGGTGTGAGTATCACTGGTCAGGACAACATTTATTCTTCGCCCCTCATGCGTTGCTGCCTAGCTACACCACAAACCTGGGTCAGATCCCAGCCTCTGGTGTCTGTCTTTGGGCAGTCTGCACATTATCTGCGTGTTTGCGTTTTTATTTCTCCTTCTGACCAAAGAAGTGCCAGTTGCAGGGATCAACAATGGGAAATGCAGGCTTATGGGATAGGGAATACCGTGGGGTCTGGTGGGATGCGCTTCGGAGCGACCGTTTGGACTGGAAGGGCCGACTAGCCTGCTTCACCAACGATGGGGATTATTGAATCAAGGGTCAGCGCATGTTTTTCTAGTCCTGGCGTCTCTCGTAGGCATGGCTGGGTGAAGATGCTAGAATCCCCTGCATAAGGGACGTAAATGAATGGGATTGCAGGAAATTAAAGTTATTATCTCTTTTCCTGAGATCAGGCTTGCATTTCAGGTTTTATTCGTCAAAGTTAAAAATCTCCGTTTCCGTGTCCCAGTCGCCAAGGATGACAAGTTTAAAATATCACCCCAACACCACATTCTCCAGGTTGAAGTCTGACTGTGTGGAAGAAACTGATACTGAGCTGATGCAAGCAAATGTAGCTGCCATCGCCAGTGTCAGAGATACAGATCCATATAGCAAAATCATCTTTTAAATCCACCACTGCAAAGTTAAGGTCTCAACACGCCACACTTGTGCCACTCACCTGTCTTAGAAAGATGCACTAGAAATCGCTACGATAGTATAAACGGGGACAACCATTCCCTTGAGCAGGAGCATACTCAAACGAGGAATTTCTTGCGCCTCTATACCATCAGAGAAGGACAGCACGCTCAACTATTGCATCACTGGAGCCAGAGAGTAACTCTGCGCACTTATTCCCATCTCCATTTCTGGTTTGATCTGGGCGGCTGTGCTGATGTTAAGCCAAAATGCTATTGAAGCATACATTTCAACAATATCCTGTACTGTCCCCCGAGTCTTTGATGTTTTGCCGAAATCAATGGATCTCAGTTTTCAACATTCTTATTCAACGGATCTCCACACTTTCTGATGACATCGAAGTGAAAGATTCAGCTCATTCTTAGTTCCCACATGTCTGTCAGTGTTCGCTGAGTACTGATATTGTACATTTGCTGTTCTTCCCAACATTTCCTCTGCTAGTACACTTATTGCTGCTTGCAAGGATCCTATTCCGTGGTTACTGTGATCGTGGTTGTCGTTATTTTGCATTGTGACCACAGCGACATCGATTTGAAACGAAATCACGGCACAAAGTGTTCTCTCCGTTGTCCTTTGTGTGACACATGCCACGATATTAATTGTTTTACCTTCAAATTCCGCTCTCTCACATCTCTGCGTTTCATATATCAGGATTCAAACACACCCGTTGTCGGAGATTTCTCTCCTTCCCACGATCATTAAACCTCCTTTCCGTCCCTCCTCCCATTTCTCTGAGGCAATGCACAATCTATCACTTTCTTTCACATTCATACTGTTCTGTCTGTGCTGCTGCTTCGGTTACTGTGGTTGGGTGAACGTGCCCCAATCCCAACATCGGGACCTTCAAACAAATCGATCCATTTGTATACCACGGTTGTGAAATCAATCCCCATGTAGCAGCTTTTACTGACATAGGCCAGAGACAATTGGAGCGTCACGCTCATGGAAAATACCCAGGACCGTTTTGATGAAAAGACATTTTGTTGGAAAAGATCAGCTTTTATGGCTTTCTACGTTGGTCTTGTGGTAATTTCATAGGACTGCTAATCCAGAGACCCAGGTAATAGTCTGGGTACTTGGGCTTGAATCCCACCATGCCATGATTGTCAAATTTGGATTTAAAAAAATCTGCAAGGAAGAATCTAATGACTATTATATATCCATTGACGATTGTTGAAAAACAAATCTGTTCCACAGATGTCATTTCGGGATGGAATTTGCTATCTTTATTTGGTCTGGGCTGCATGTGACTTCAAACTCATAACAATATGGTTGAGTCTCAACTGCCCTCTGGGCACTTCGGAATGGGTAATAAATTTTGCTTAGCCAGAATCGCCCTCATACTAATCCAGAAATTTTAAAACAAATTCTCATTAGGCTCAAACAAGTGTGTTGTGTGCAGTTTTGCAAGTCACATTATTGCATGGATGTGATCACACTGAGAAAATGTCAGGAGATATTTACCAGGATACTGTTTGGGCTGAAGAGTTTCAGTTGTGAAGAAAGACAGGACAGAGTGGAGTGTTTGTCACAGTGTAAAGGAGATGTCGACAAGACATGATTGAGTTCGGGTATGGACAGGGTTGAATGAACGAGTTTCCCATTGATGGAGAGATCGATCAGCAGGGGCCAGAGACTTCAGGAGAAAGGTAGAAAGCCTTGAGAAGATGTGCGGAAAAGTTTTGATCAGCCAGTGGGTGGTTGGAATTTGGAATACACTGTCTGCATTTTTCAGAGCGGCAGAAATCCTTATAACTTCAATAAATATTCAGATGTGAACGTTTGATTCAAGACATATAAAGCTGTGGGGTAAGCATTCTGAAATGGGATTCAGTTCATTAGGCAGGTGTTTTTGACAAGTGTGGCCACAATTGGTTGAAGGGCCTCCTTTGACAATCTTGTCCTCGGTAGTATAATGGTTAGTGTCCCCGCCTGTCACAGGGCTCAATTTTCCCCTGGGGACAGTGTAAACGTTTTAAAACTATCGCTCCATTCCCAAGTGCGGGTATTGAGACCCGTCCTTCCATTCTCGATGGGGCATGTCACACGAAGGACAGTTCTGTTTGAATCAAGGTTGGGGGGGAAGGACTGCAGCTCTCAGGGAGGCAGAGTGTCAGAGAACGGCCAAACATGTGTCTTCTGCAAACTTCACCTTGTGACTGTGTTGGAATGAAAAGCATTTGACAGACTTGTTCCGGATTGAAGTGTTTACTAGAAGCAGGAAGCTGAGGAAGAAACAACATAAACGCATTCAAATATGAGTGCAGAAACATTTCCCGCAGCACGAATGAAATTGTAAAGGACAGAATAACGTTTCGATACATTGAATTTGGGTTTGTTTTGATGAGGCTGTTACCAGGGTATCAAACCATTAAAAAACGATACAGATTTGCTCAGTATGATGGAACATTGTCTCAGTAATTCGCACTGCTGTTCAGAGGGAGGGTTAGGTTGATTGGCAGAGTTAAATTGCCCTCTCGTGTCCAGGGAGTGAATGAAGTAAGTTAGGTAAATTAGCCATGGGTAACGCGGGGATAAGGTCAGAAGTCACAGGACATCAGGTTATACTCCAACAGCTTTATTTGAAATTATAAGGGGGAGGGATTCCCCTTCTTCAGGTGAAATATTAGGAAATAGGAAGGGGAGATAGGTCTGGGTGAGATGCTCTTCAGAGAGTCGATACCGGCTCGATTGACTCTAATGCTCGTTCTGCACTGTAGGATTCCGTGATTCTATGAATTAATAACGACGCTGTTTACTGGGGTGTAAAACCATTAGAGAAGATGCTGATGGGGGTGCACTGAGAATGAGATTTTATTCACTTGACTTCTTGGAAAATTGAGAACAGTTATCGCTGAACCAAAGAAGACTTAATGGGTTTTTTTCAGGTTAAGAAATGTTTGGTCAGAGTAAATAGGTGGAAAGGTCTCTCTTTCAAGTAACTAAACATCTACATGTCAGGCATTCAATACTTTTGATAAAACCTTTGAAGGACAAAAAAAATTATGAGAATAGAATCGCTGTCACTCCGATAATCTGTTTTTCAAAATATTTGGAAAGGCACATTTGGTGACATACAAGGAATAAATTTCACAAGGAGAGAGACAGCGTGTGGCTAGGTAAAGGTGCAGATGTGTTGTGTAGTCGGTCGGAAGCTGCAGGGAAACAATGTCTAAGTTGTTTGACTTTAAATGTAAAGAAATTTCTTTAATGTGTGCAGCTGAATAAGATTCGGTTCCAAAACTCTGCATCTTGAAAGACTTGGCATAACATTCCACCTAAAGCATTGCAAATGGAACTGAGAGGATTTTTATTCATTGTGAAAGGAAGATATTACATAATGAATAGGAAGTGACCAGTTGCTTGGAGATCGACGTCCTGCTTTCATCACATGCGTTAAGGATGTGAGAACAAACAACATGATGTTTGGTCCATTTAATACTCAGCGAAATCTGCCAAAGCAACAAGCAACAAAACTGGTGGGTTTTCTTTTGCACTTTAACCCTCTGTTTTTCTCAGCAGTATTTTCCTTCAGCTGAAATACAGTCAGAGCAAATTTGAATACAACATTGATCGTTCCAATGAGATATATCAAATTTACTTCCGATTATTACAATGAACATTGTGAGGTTTCAGCAACATTAAAATGAAGCGAACAAAACTGCGTTTCTTGCGATTTTATCCAATTCAGGTTCAACCATATGAGAAAGGCCATTGAGCCACAACATCGCCTTTATTTCCCTCTCCATGGCAGCTTCTTTACGTGAGGAAGAATGTGACTGAAGAAATTATGAATCAAATGTAGATGTAAATATGATGGAAAATTTTTGTCCTGTTTCATTCTGACTCAGTTCTGACTCAGAGTGTATCAATGACAACTATTCATTCTGACGAGCATAGCTATTTATTGGATGTTGCTGTTGTTGTAATTCTGGTGAAAGCAGAAACACAATGGTGTGGATTCGATTCCGCTCTGGAAATTTCTCATCCATGACTTTCACTGCATGTAACCGTGATGAGGTCATATGTCACCTCTCTACAAAATGTGCTGAGGAGCCCGAGCGATTATGGTGGTGGGTTATTATACCGCTGTGCTCCACATTCACGGATTCGAGTCACATTCTGGTTGCTAACTTTTCGCACCGCTTTAGCAGTTTTTCTGTACACCTCACACCTCTGGTATACAATGGATCAAAATTCTTGTTCTTGCCCTTCACTGCACGTGCGATTGACAAATAACCGACACCACATTAAAGTCGAAATGAAGAGTGACAGCAGTCATTCTATTCAATTGTAGATGAAATTGATGTAATGAGAAGGAACGCATTTTTCTTTCCGCCCTCCATTCCATCTTGTCTTTCTATGAAATTACATTGAAAGGAAGAGAAACAGATAACAAGAGATGCGGAGCACACGTTTATCCAGTGGGGTTGTTCATGAGTATTTTAACCCTACAATTCACACAAAGATCTGATCAGTATTTCAAACAGTCAGTCGGAATTGGAACCACAGAAAATGTCTCCTTTGAAACAAACATTTCATTCTTTCACAAATTTCTGCTGTGTGTGAATCATACAACGATCCGTCATCAAGCATGATCACTGACTTGCCAACTGTAGAAGATCTAGCAACTTCCTTCAGCAATCACAGCTTCTGTACACAGCCACCTGTGCTGGGGCCCAGTGTCATTTATTGCCGCCAGGTCACAGCACATTTCTTCTTCCTGAGTTTATGAGCCTTGTTCCTGATCTGTCTGATCTTTTCTGTCATTTCATCCCATCCCCTCCCAATTCTGAATTTATGAATAAAAGAAGGCGTTAGACGCTAATGTTAAACCAAGTGGAAGTATGCTCTTCAGCCCACTGAGTCTGCTCAATCATGCAACGAACTCATGGTTGATCTGATTTGGAGATGCCGGTGTTGGACTGGGGTGTACAAAGTTAAAAATCACGCAACACCAGGTTATAGTCCAACAGGTTTAATTGGAAGCACACTAGCTTTCGGAGCGATGTTCCTTCATCAGGTGATAGTCAATATCTAATTCTGAGATTATGTCCTCTGGTGCTCTCCTCAGAGCACAGGGCAAGCCAGCTGCCCGTATCTTCCCAGTCAAGATCCCACGAATATTGAACGTTTTTAATTAATATTATGTGATTATAAAGTTCCCTACCACCTCCTTTGTTTCAAGGAGAATAATCCCAGCCTAACCAAACATTCCATGAAGTTCTACTGTATACAGAGTTAACAACATGTTTGTAAGTCTCCGCTGTCCCTTACAGCGGCCTGACATCTTACTAAGACAGGTGGAGAAATTTCGGTGAGGAACTGGGTTGAAATTTCAGGCGCAGACGGGAATTGGAACTTCAGAAAGCGATTAGAATCGGATTGATCCATAGAAGGACCAAATACAGCGAAGGTAACTCTGACAAATGAGAGTCTAATCATATTCGATTGACATTCAATGGCTTCAATGTAACTGAATTCCTCCGTGTAATCGTCCTGGGAGCAATGATTTAGGAGAAATGGAACCTGACCACCCATATAAAGAAGTTGACGACAAAAACATGTCGGTCAGTCGACTTTGTTTGATTATTAACTAAACACTTGTCTCCATGAAGCATACATCATCCGCAACGCACGAATTAGATGTTTAACAAAACTCTCTCCATTTGCCTAGGTGCATGTAGCTTCAATGCCACTGAAGGAACTGGGCACCCTACACAACAATGCAGCCACTTAACTGTACATTTTTCAACACCTGAATATTTATTCCCTTAACTGATAAGGCACAATTGCAGCAGAGTGCACCACATAGAAGATTCATTGGAGTAAGTAATCCAGGCTTTGTTGACAGAACCTTCAAAGCTCAAAAACTGTAACAGCTATAAGGACAAGTTTGAAGATGCACTGAAACTTCACCATTTGCAAATTACCCTCCAGGCACATACCAGCATGACTTGGAGATGAATCAGTGGTAAATTCATTGAGTGGTGAAGTAGTTTGATGGGCAAAGATTTATACTTCAGCCGGCTATCATTCATTTTTAGTTTTTAAAAATGTCGATTATGTCATGGACCAGACGTGTGCTCATTCCTTTAGTTGTTTCCTGAACTGGCGGTAGCTAAAGATCGAATATCATCCACAGTCTGTGCTCAACAATAGAAAATATCCAAAAACCTCTTGAACAACTCAGCTCCCTGTCCAACGATCTTCAGGGATCTGTGAATGTCCACTCCAAGATCTCTTTGTTCCTGAACACCACTCAGAATCCTCATTGTTATTGTTACAACTCCCCAAATTCACTACCACTCATTGGTCATAGGGAAAAGCAGAATTCATTTCTAGAATAATGCTTCGGTTTTCTTTTTATCCTTCTGTGCAGACCTCCTGACTCCAGCAGTCAATAGAGGTAATTGCATCTAAATGCTCACCAGTGTACATAGACACAACCCCCTCACGCTTTAACATTGAATGAAGATCTCATGTGGCAGTCACTGAAAGCAATATTGCACGAACTGAAAACAGCTTGGAAGGTAAATCGTGTGTTTACAATCGTTTTATGTTGACTTGATTACAATAGAAAGGGTATCAGAATGCAAATGTAAACGGCCTTGCTGTGATCCCATCTTGAACATTGTTCAGTGTTGGATGCAGTTTCGAGTCTCCTTACCTAATAAAGTCCAAACCTAACATTGATAGAGTGCAGCAAAGGATGACCAGACTGCTCTCTGGGATTACCGGGTTGTTGTCTGAGCAAAGTTTGTTTCGACTGGACCTGCATACCATGTTGTTTAACAAAATGAGTGGACATGTCAAAGAAATATATAAAACTCTGACAGGTCTAGACACACTGGAAGCAGGGATGACAACTACCCCGAGCTGCGTCTCCTAAAACAAGAGACCAAAAAATTTGAAACATGCAGACTATTGTGCATTGAGGTGAAAATAGATGTCTGGTCTCAGAGATTGGTGAACTTGGTGCATTCTCTTCCACACGACGCTGTGGAAGACCAGACATTCAATATTAATAATGATTTCTATTCACTGAAGGTTTCGGAAGACACCAAGCATACGGTGTGGAAATAAGATTTCAGTCACCATTATATTAGATTGGGTGGAAAATCCGATACACCAAAGGGAGCACTGCAGTTCCTATTTTATATTTTCCCAAGCTCAATCACTTTAAAGTATAGTTTCCACTCCTTTACAGATGTTGCTCTGCCGTATTTAGGAAAGCACTGCAAATATTGTCATAAGGTCTCCAATGTTAGAAAGGAGTTCTCTGCAGGTCGACAGGACTCTGTTTCCATTCCCTTTTCTGCTGTTGAGGCTGGGGCCATATGTTCTCTCTGGTTTTATCCTTGATGACCTCGGAGAAGCATTGTACAATTGAATGTCTTCCTTAGTTGATTTAGAGAATATTGAAGATGTATTGTGGATTGAGGAAAACAGAATGTTTACAAGACAATAGGAGGCTATTTGCCTGATTGCTCATCGAAAACCTGCCAAAATGCACAATTTGGAAACAGAGTTGATTGGCGATAGAACAAGAGAGAAAGAGAGGAATAAAAGCAAGAAAGTGAAGCTCGACAAACAGAGGAGAGAGACAGGCTGATGGAGAGAGAAAGTGGTGTTAGACGAAAGTGAAACTGGATAGTACAGAGTACAGTGTGAGGGATGATTTACAGGAACAGACAGAAGATGGATGTTTTGTTTAGAATTGCTCATGGACTGCAAGCCCAGTTGTCAGGTGCCATACATAGTGAGCAATAATTGATTCTGGCTATCATCCCAGGTCATTTGCTTCCAATAATATCAGAGAGCTGGGTTGCTTACAGCTCTACGTATTCCAGTAGACCAATAGATATATTCCAAAGAGAAGATTAATTAATTGAACTGGCTGGGACAATAGCAACAGGAGCTGAAAAATCCGCTGGACACTGTGTGAGAGACTTGCTCACAGGATCTCAGTTAGGGGGCTCACTGCCAGAGGGAAAATCAGGAACTCAACTGTGGTTCAAATAATGATTGATAAAATTTAACACCACTTCCATGGTTTTGTAATTCACAGTTCAATTCAAATAGCTCAGTATAATGAGTACATTTCAACAAGCTAATCTCATTCTACTTTCCTTAGTTTTATATGAACAGAAAGTCACATTGTCCCTGTATATTGTGTTGAATAAACACACTTCATTCCTCGTTCCTCATTTTAGATATATCCGCAAATCTGCTTGTTTAATGAGTTTAATGAGTAATAAAGAGTAACGTTCAAACAGTAATTACTGAGGAATGGTATTGCTCCTCCGTGCAGTCTGAATTACCATGTCACCAATTCTCTCAATTTTCTATTTCATCCTCATTGCCATAATCACACTATACTTGAAGTCCAGTGAATGATATTTCACCATAGTTCATGACATCGATATTCACGACATTTGAATAATACAATAACAGGCAAGAGTTTATCTGTTGTCTTGACTATTTTTCTCAGCCTTGGACACCATTACCATCATGGTTTGTAGATAGTCTTTGGGAGATTCAAGGTGTTTACTATATTATCCTCGCTATAGTTGGTGTTCTCAGAAACTATGTGACATTTGAAATGCTAGCTTTCAGCTCAGTATGGATTTATCAGAGGAAGGCTCTTGCCCGAAACGGCGATTTCCCTGCTCGTTGGATGCTGCCTGAACTGCTGTGCTCTTCGAGCAGCACTAATCCAGAATTTGGTTTCCAGCATCTGCAGTTATTGTTTTTACCTCGTTGATTTTAACCCTACTGCGAATCATCTTGCAAGGATGCCTGCCTTGAAGAAGTTTTCCTCCTCTCTCTACATGGATTTATCAAAATCTGGTTCACAGCAATGTAATACACAGGGCTCATATTTCTTTGTTAAGTAGATGCAAGTTGTTTGCCCCAGTTGTAAGAGGCTGAGTGCATGTGTTGTGTCATCGAGATAACTTGTAAACAACATTAATTGTTTTGCAACGATTCCAGACTTAATAGCTGTAGTCTGCAACATTAGAAAAAGAAGATCGTGCAGTCACACTCTGTGCACTGTTAGATCACAGATAGTTAATACGGCCAGACATCCGAGCACTGCAAGAGCCTACTTTCTGGCCCCAAAACACCGATCAGTATTTCCAGTCTCGAGGAAGTGACTGCTGATATCCAAAATTCATGAAATGATAAAAGGCAGCTGATTGTTTTCCAGCGTCTCCTCCCCACTGTCTGGGTCTGCAATATAACCCCATTCTCCTACTACCAGCACAAAGCAAACCAAGCTTAGCATTTATGTGAAAATCTTGGCCAGAGTATGTAGGCCGTCTGGAGATTAGGGGGCCTCCTCTAAATAAAGTGGGGTGGCTGCAGAGGGGCAGTAATGTCACTCACTGGACTGAGGACTAGCAGATCGAGATTACTTTGGATCAACGTCAAGTATTGCATTTTTGTAAAATAAATAAGGGCGGGACTTATCCAATTAAATGGAGTGTTTTGGTAGCGTTGGAGAACAGAGATACTTGGGGGGTTCAGGTATAATTCATTGTTGTTTGCATCACATGTAGTAACGTTCTAACGTGCTTGGCCTAAGTTGTTAGACATTTGTGTCTAAGAGGTGGGACCTTATGTTCAAGTTGTACAGGATGTTCGTAATGCAGTTCTGGTCGCCCTGTTGCATGGAAGATTCAGAGGAGATTTACCAGGATGTCGCCAAGAATAGAGATTTTGAGTTATGGGAAATGACAGGATAGACTGGGATTTGTTTAAAGATAAGCGTACCAGTTGGGGGCTAACCATACAGAGGATTATAAAATCATGAGGGGTATAGGTAAGTTTCAGTGGCATAGATAATTTCCCAAGTGTGATAAATTTCATGACTGCGGAAAGAAGAGAGGAAGAATATTCTTTTAAAGTCATTCAGTATAAGAACTGTGTAGCACTGAAGCATAATCTTCAATCCAATCTGTCCATTCGGATTAGAAATCCTGAAATAATCTATTCAAGTTTTCATGTATTTGGCCCATATCTTTCCAAAGCCTCTCGGTTCATGTGCACATCCAGTTGCGTTTTAATGCTGTGTTGTACCAGACTCCACCACTTCCTCTGCTGAATCAAAATATAAATGCAGCAACCTCCATCCAATGAAAAGTTACCGCTTATATCTCTTTTAATTTTACAAATCTCAACATTAGCTGTGTGGACACACAACTGGATTGGTAGGTGCATTTGAGTATGTGTGTGTGGTGCGTGTTTGACGTGCGGGAGTGTGTGTGTTTGTGAGTTGTGTGTCTGTCTGTGTGTGAATTTATGTGTTTGAGTGTGTGTCTGTGTGTTGTATGTGACTATGGACATATGTTTCTGTATCTCTTATGTGTGTGTATTTGTGTTTGTATAATGGTGTGTGGAGTGTGTGAGTGTTGATGTGTGTGTGCGTGTGTGTGTAAGTGCATTCGTGAGAGCGTGTATGTAAGTGAGAGATATTGTGTTCAGTGTGTGACAGTATATGTGCATCTGTGTTTGTCGTTCTTGTTGTTAGTATGTCAGTGTGTGCATCAGTGTGTGTGCGTATGAGTGTGAGTTCTTTTGTGTGTGTGTGTATATATGAGTGTGACTGTGTGAGAGTGTATGTGAGAGAGTGTTTGTGCGTGTCTCTGTGTGAGAAGGAGTGTTTGAGTGAGTGTGTGTGATTGAGTGTATGTCCCTGAGTCTGTGTGTGCCTGTGTGTGTGTTTGAGTGTGTGTATATCAGTGTGAGTGCAGATGTGTGTTTTTGTCTGAGTGTGTTTATGTGAGCATGAGTGTATGATTGTTTGTGTGCGTGTGGATGTGTTTTTGTCTGAGTGTGTGTGTGAGTTGGTGCGACTGAGTGTATGTATACGTCTGAGCATGAGCATGTGAGATTCTGTGTATGTGTGTGCGAGTGTGTGAGAGTGTGTTTGTGTGTGTGTGTTAGCGTATATTTTTGTGGGTGTGTGAGTGTCTGTCTGTGTCTGTGCTGTGCGTGTATGTGTGCGACTTTGCGTGTATGAGTGTGTCCTTGTGAGAGTGTGTTTCAGTGTGTCTGCGTGTATTTTGTGAGAGAAAATGTGTGTGACAGAGTGAGTGTGTGTGTGTGCATGTGTGTGTGTCTGTGTGCATGTGTGTTTGAGTGCGTGGCTCTGTGTGTGTGATTGTGTTGCTGCGTGTGTCGTGGTTGTGTGAATGCTTCAGAGTGAGTGGATGCGCTTGTGTGTCTGCATGTAAGCGTGTATATATGTCAGAGTAAGTTTGTTTGAGTGTGTGACTGACTGTGCATATCTGAGCGTGTGAGTCTGTGCATAAGCGTGTATGAGTACCTGTGTGTGAGTGTGTATGTGGTTTTGTCTGTCTGTGTGTCCGTGTGTGGGCGTAGGTGTGTCTAAGTAATTATTTGTGGATGTGCTTGTGTGTATGGGAGAGCGAGAAGATGTATGTGTTCACCTTTGTGTCTGCCTGTGCGTGTGTTAGTGTGCAGTGCGACTGAATGTATGCGTGTTTGTGAGAGAATCTGCCTGTGTCTGTGTGAGAATGTATGTTTGTTAGTGTGTGTCTTTCTGTGTGTGTGCGCGCGTGTGTGATACTGGGTGCGTGTATGAGTACGTGTGTGGGGGGTGGTGGCGGGGGCGGTATGGGATGCCCAATGCCACCTGTACAGTGGCTTTGGGATGCCATCTGTGACTGACAGTGACGGAAAGCTGAGCAAGTCTGGCAGCATCTGTGTAGAGAAATGGAATTCAATGTATCAGGTCTAGCGACAATTTCTCAGAACTCATATCAGGGCATACTTTAAATACCACAGAGTTTGCCAGTCTGGCCCCACACCAAGACACACGCACGAATGCAGATACATAAATACGTTCACAAACACGTTATATTTGTACAAATTCTGATATGGAGAATCTTAAATTATTTATTTTGCTCCATACTGAACTTCTCAATATTTCACTCGCACTGTCTGGTTTGCCAGTATTTCAGTCTGTCGTTGGGGAGTTTATCAGTATTGTGCTTGCTCACACTCGGGAACGTGTCAGTATTTCTGTGTGGAATGTGACACTTCATTGAACAATTTCAAAGATTGCAGTCCCAAAGTCAGGAAAAAAATTATTAATTGTGTCAAAGAAAATGTGGAATTCCAACAAGATAGTGTCATGGAGACACACAGACGAGGTCTAGTTAGGTGGATAAAGAACTAGTAGAACAACACAAAACCGAGAGGAGTAGTTGAGTCGAGGTCCTCGAAAGGGAGAAAGATGACCGGTGGTTTTCCACGAGGATTAGTGTTGGGGTCACTGTTGTTTCTAATATATATGAATGATCTGGAAAACGGCACTTTTGGTATGGAAAGCAAGTTTGCAGATGGTACAAAGATTGGTGGAGAAGGAGAAAGCATAAGGGACCGTCAAAGAATACAGAAGAATACAGATAGACTGGAGAGTTGGGCAGAGAATTCACAGATGGATTTCGAACCAGACAAATGTGATGTGATGCATTTTGGGAAGTCTAAGTTTCAAGCCAATTATACAGTGAACAGAAGAGACTTGGGAACAGTTGATAAGCAGGGAGATGTTAGAGTTCAGGTCCATTGTATCCTGAACGTTGCTGCAGAGGTGAGTAGAATGGTCAAGAAGGCATGGGGTATGCTTGCCTACATCGGACAGGGGATAGAGTAAAAGATCTGGTAGGTCATGTGAAAATACTACACGAACTTGTTGCGGCCGCATTTAGAATACTGCGTACAGTTCTTGTCGCTACATTACCAAAAGATGTGGTCGCTTTGGAGAGAGTGCGGAGAAAGTTTATGAGGATGTTGACTGGTATGGAAGGTCAGAGCTATGAAGAGAGGTTGAGTAGATGATATTTGTTTTCACTGGAAAAAAGTAAATTCTGGGTGGAACTGACTGATATCTAAAAAAATCATGAAGGCTTTTGATTGGGTAGATAGAGGTAAACCTTTCCCCAAGGTGAAGGATTCAGTAACGAGAGGTCACGCTTTCAAGTTTAGAGGTGAACAGATTAATGGGTTTGAATGCAGAAAGTACTTAACGCAGAAGGTGTAGTAGAAGTAGTAGAGGCAGACACGGTAGGTTCATTTAAGGTGAGTCTGGACAGATGCATGAGTAGGTGGGGAGCAGAGGGATACAGATGCTTAGGAAGTGGCCGACAGGTTTAGACAGTAGATTTGGATCGGCTCAGGCTTCGAGGGACGAATGGCCTGTTCCTGGGCTGTAGGTTTTCTTCATTCTTTGTACATTTGCACATACACACGCTCAGAGTCACCCCCCCACACACACACATACATATACTCACAGACACACACGCATGCAAGCACACAATCACACACAAAAATAAACACACACATACAAATGCAGACATGCACAGGATAACATGCACGCTGTCACACGGGCACTCCAACACCCTCACATACCCACACACTCAAAAGCACAGACTCACACACACACAGTCTCTGTCAAACACAGACAAACACACGCACACAGACACTCAAGACAAACAGACCGTCGCAGACACAGATACATACATAGCACATACAGAGACACACTCACAAACACACACATGCAACACGCGCGCACACACAATTGTTTGATGAGGAGAGGATCATAGTTGTACAGAAAGCTTTAGAACTTTGAGAGTCGAACATGTTCATGTGGCAAAATGTCTGCTCTTCCTCTCCTACATGAAGGTGTTTTGTCTTTGCACAACAATCCTGACACACAGTGCACACATTAAAGAGTCTTTTCATTTCAATTATATGCAACTGAAGCTGACTGAAATATTTTGTATGGAGAAAAGATGATTATTAACACTTTTTCTAACTTGCATTGTTTCGTGCCTTTTCCTTACAAATGATAGTGTCAAACTCCAACAGGACAGCCAAAGTGTTCAGCTATATATCAGATGTGCATCAATGCAGAACCTTGTGAACTGATGCACTCTGGTGAGAATAATATTAAACGAGAATTTGAAACAAACTCTACTTTCATAAAGGGGGATTGCACGAGCAGAAGGTGCTTGGTGTATATAAGCACAGATTATGTATGATGTCAGGAAAAGTTGGGAGAACACTGAATATTGCATATTGGTTCAGCATCTGAGCGGTTTACAGAAGAAGTTGTGGGAGGGAGCCTCCGTGCTGGTCCTTTTCAACAGTTGGTGGAGACGGTGTGTTCGATGTCTACTGCAAGACCATGGAGATTCCATTTCTACCAGCTCGACCCAAAAGCGAACTGGCATCCCGGAAATGGCTTTACATTGCACCGGGGGGATCAAAATTGACAGTTGTTTTAAAGGAAGAATTGTCCTTCACTGAACATTGTTTCTTACTCGGTTGTTGGAATGCAGATGTTTCAGATACCCACAAGCGTTGTCCCGGTCCTCTCCAGCTTGTCCTTAGTCCTCCGGACAGGGAGAGGTGAAGGGTTTGAGGGAAGGGACATCTGGTACTTTATGTCCAATACAAGCTGATTTCTTCCTAGAATTGGAGAAAGTGAGTGACAGTGAGAGTGGATGGCCATTCTTTTCGTGCTGATGTAGGTTTGGGGTGGGCAATTGTGTGGTGTCCAGAAGGAGCATATTAGTATGGGGGTATAGTGGAGAGAAAGGGAGTGTGGAAAGTGCTGCATGCAGTAGTGAGACACATGGAGCAGGAGCATATTTTGGGGGTACGTGCAAAAGCAGGTATACAGTGCGTGTGAGGGAGTAGAGGCGCGGTAACAATTATCCTCACATATCGGGGAAGGTTATTGATGCTTGTCCTGTATTGCTGGACATTTCTTCAGACCGCAATTACTACACTGAGCAGAGAGGCATGCTCAGACATTGCTGGGTGGGTCTGGTGGTGCAGTCTTTTCTGGGAAGAGTGTGGCCCTCCTTGGTACTATCCTATACAACAGGACCTCTGTACCCGTGTAGATAAACTGTTGTGTAATTGCCCCTTATCTGATATGCTTTGGGTAAACTGTGATTGGTAGCTTCGCACTGGGAAAACACAAATGCATCCCCATTGCTCTTATGAAGATATCATTAGTGCCAGGGATCACGGAATATTTAGGTATTATCTGGGTGATGGTGAGTACCTCATGCCATGATGGGTGGGATAAATGGACTGGCTTGAAGGAGACGGGCACGTTGGGATGGTGTGAGTAATTAATGTGGTGAGTTCGATTGTGAAGTACCAGGAAACCAGCTTGGCCTCGTGCAGACGCTCTCTGCGTTACTCTCAATGAAAATGTCACTGAGATAAGTTATTGTTCGGTTTCGCCGAAAAAGTCAAAGACTCTGCCGATCCTACGCCCAATTTAAAAAGCTGCAGAACAGATGCTCATCTAAAACTCACTATAAGCTGAACTCACAACAATATCCAGATCAACCATTAATCCTGGAATACGATGTCTGTTTGCCAGATGCTGCACAAGTGTCTTCATTCCTTCATAACATTGTCACTCAATCCACCCTTCTCTGACGAAGTCTAAAACTCCTTGCATTTGGTGGTATTGAAACTGATGCCCTACGTCTTCACCCCTTGTCCTGACGCAATGGGAGCTGCTCATCCTGTGACTTCCAACATGTGCTGCAAGTTATTCCACTGTCTAGTTTTGCATTTGCCCAAACTGAGGAAAATACCTTGATATTTTACACTTTTAATGCTCCTCCAGAATTTATAATTTTTTTTTAATGTCACCCCTAACCTCTGAAGCTACTGTAAACCAGACCCAGTTGAATATACCTCAGATCCTGTGTCTTTGGCTTATCGTTGTAAGTCGTTACTGAAACTTTTTCAAGTTTCACAACACGTTTCATGTTCAGGGAGACCAGACCTGCTGGCAGTATTCCAAAAGTGGCCTAACCAATGTCCTGTTCCGCCATAAGACGACCTCCCAACTCGTATTCTCAATGCATTGACCAGTAAAGGCAAGCATTCCAAATGCATTGTTCACTGTCCTGTCTACGAGCGTCACCAATTTCAAGGGACTACGAACACACTCTCCAGGAATCTTTTTGTTCAGCAATCCTCCGCTGGACTTTACCAGTCACTGTCCAAATCCTGGTCTGATCAGGCATTCGAAAAATCAAAAACCGCTCGCATTAAAATTAAACTCCTCCTCCATTCCTCGGCCCAGTTGTGAATGGATCAAGATCCCTTTGAACTCCGAGTTAACATTCTTTGCTGTCCATTATTAAATTGTACCCAATGTTGATGTCATCTACAAACTTACTGACAATTCCTACGATGTCCACAATTGAATCATTTGTATAAATGATAAAAAATAGTGAACCTACGCTGATGATTGAGGCACACACCTTATTACAGGTCTCCAGTTCGAAAAACAACTTTTCACCACTACTTGCTGCGTCCTAACATCGAAAAAAATGGGTAGTTCGGTCGATTTTTCATGTCCTCAAACCGTGCTGAACAGTCCACCATGTAGAACCATGTTGAACACCTTGGGTCCAAAAAGACAAAAACCTCTCTGCCTGTCTGTCTGTCTGGCTCTCTCTATCTCTATCTCTCTCTAACTCTCTCTCTCTCTCTGTTTGTGTGTGTGTGTGTGTGTGTGTTTGTGTGTGTTGAACTGTGTTCGTATTTTGCTGTGTCTATGCCTAACTATGTGCTTGGGAGTGTGTTTGTGGATGTGTATGTGTGTGAGAGAGTGCTTGAGTGTGCGCGTGCTTATGAGACAGAGAGGGTGAGTATATTTGCTTGTCTGAGAGGGTGTGTATATGTCTATTAGTGAGGTAGAGAAAGTGTGTCTAAAAGTGTGTGTGAGAGAGAGTCATGTGCGTGTGTCAGAGAGAGAAAGTGTGTATGTGTGTGAGAGAGAGGGTTTGAATGTGTGAGAGTTAAAGAGACAGGATGTGTATGTAAAAGTGTGTCGGTATTCATGTATATGCGTGAGAGAGAGGCTGTGTCTGTGTGTGAGAGATAAAGAGAGGAGTGCGTGGGTGTGGGTATCAGAAAGTGCGTGCACGTGTGTGAGAGAGAGAGGTTTGTGTTTTTCTATGAGTTTTAGGGTCTGTGTATATGTGTGAGATAGAGAAGATGTGCCTGTGTTTCTGAGAGATGGCATGTGTCTGTGTGCGTATCAGCTGGAGGGATGTGTGTGTCTGTATGAGAGAAGATTCATGTATTTGTGTATGGGGCAGTGTGTGCCTATGTTTGTGTGTGCCTGCAATGAGGCTTTTTTATGTGTGTGTGTATCTGGTTGTTTATCTGTGCGTGTACCGATCTGTCTGTCTGTGTGTTTTATGTTTCTGTGTGTGAAAGAGAGAGACAGAGAGAGGGAGTTTCTGTAAGTGTGTGTGTGCGTGTGTATGTGTGTGTGTGTTGGCATGAGTTAGGGGAAGGGCATCAACCCAGGGTTTTCCAAGAACAGCTTCCCAAGCGACACTTAACAAAGCAGCAGAGTATGGGTGAACTCTGATTAAATACTGAGCTGGTCACAGAGTGGTATCACCGCATTCATCACGAACTGCAACTTCACGCTGTGTATGTGGGCGATGCTGCCAGTAGATATTGGTGTCACAATTTCATAGAACATAGAACATTACAGTGCAGTGCAGGCCCTTCAGCCCTCTATGTGGCACGACCCTGTGCAACCAATCAAAACCCATCAAACCTACACTATTCTACTCTCGTCGATATCTCCATCCAATGATCACTTACATGCCCGCAAATTTGGCGAGTCTAATACTATGGCAGGCAATGCGTTCCATGACCATGATACTTTCTGAGCAAAGAAACTATCTCGGACATCCTTCCTACATCGCTCACCATTCAATTTGAAGCTATGCCTCCTTATAATATCGATCATTATCCAAGGAAAAAGGTTCTCACTGTGCACCCAATCAAGCCCTCCGATTATCTTAAATGTCTCAATTAACGCACCTCTTAACCTGCTCTCCAAATAATACAGCCTTAAGTCCCTCAACTGTCCCTCCTAAGAACTTCCCTCCATACCAGGAAACATCCTAGTAAATCTCCTCTGAACACATTCCAAAGCTTCCACATTCTTCCTCTGATGCAGTGATCAGAGCTCCACGCAATACTCCAAGTACGGCCGCACTGGAAGTTTGTACAGTTGCAGCATGACCTCCTGATTCCGAAAGTCGATCCGTCCACTAATAAAGCTAAAACATCGTATGCCTTCTTAACAACCCTCGAATTCCTGCATTAAACGTCATTTGCCACCTCGCATCCCATCTCTGCAGCTTATCTGTGTCCTTCTGTAACCTGCAAAATCCTTTGCACTACCACAGCTGTATTGACCATAGTGTCGTCTGCAAATTTAGTAACTCATTCATCTACGCTCGTATCCAGGTCGATTATAAAAATGAGAAACAGCAGTGTACTCAAAACAGATCCTTTTGGTACACAATTAATAACTGAAGTCCAGGTGAACATTTCCCATGAAACACATCCAACTACCTTCTTTCAGCTGGACAATGTCAATATCAAACCACAAATTGTCCTCAAACCCATGCCTTCGTGTTTTGTGCAGTAACCTCCAGTAGGGAACTTCAAACGTCTTTATGAAATCCATATACACAACATCAACAGCTTTACAATCACACGCCTGTTTGGTCACATACTCAAAGAACTCAATTAGCTTTATTACGCACGACTTACCCTTCCAGAAATCGAGTTGACCAGCCCTAATGAGCTTATTCCTAACGAAATGACTTTCGATCTTATCTCGTATAATTGTCTCCAATAAGTTATCAGCAAACGAATTTCGGCTCACTCATCTATTATTTCTAGTGTTGTCTCGACTCACCTTCTTGAACAAGGGAAAAATACTTGTTATCCCCCAGTGTTCTGGCACTATTACCGGTGATAATGTCGACATAAACATCAACGTCAAATCTCGGCAATCGCCTCCTTGGCTTCCCACAACATCGGAGTATAATTCTCATCTGGTTCAGGCCATTTATCTATTTTCACACTGCCCAGTGTTTCTAACACTTGCTCCTTGTGAACCTCAATCCCAACTAATCCAGTAGTCTGTTTCTCAGTATTCTCCACGACAACATGTTCATTTTCAGTTTAAATTGTGACAGAAATAGCCATTTTGCGCTTCCCCATCTCCACTGACTCCACACACAACTTCCCACTACTGTCCGTTATTGGCCCTAATCTTATTCAAGTCAATCCTTTGTCCTTATGTAGCTATAGAAAACGTTAGTGTTTTCCCTGATTCTTTCTGACAACAAATTCGCATGTCCGTTCCTAGCTTGTCTTAGCTCTCTCTTTAGGTCTTTCCTGGCTCCGTTGTAACTCTGAATCGTCCAAAATATACCTTCAAATTTCATCCTAACATAAACCTCCTTCTTTCACTTGACAATAAATTACGCTTCTTCGTAAACCTCTGCTCCTGCGCTCGACAACTTCCTCCCTGTCTGACAGGTACATTCTTATCAAGGACACACCGAGCTGCTGCTTGAATAAACTCTACATCTCTATTGTTCCCTATAGCTGCAGCTTACTCTCCCCAGCCTATGCATTCTAAATCTTGTCTGACCACATCACAATTGTCTTTCCCCCGCTTTAACACGCACCCTCCAGAGTATACATATCCTTTTGCATCGCTGAATTACACATAAGTGATTTGTGGTCACTATCAACAAAATGCCTACCTTACTCCAAATCTAACACCTGGTCAAGTTCATTACCAAGTAGCAAATGGAACGTAGCCTCTCCCTTTGTTGGCTTGTCTGCATACTTTGTCAGAAAACGTTCCTACACACAACGGTCAAAAATGGGCATGTCAATTATCTCCCAGCATATCGACATCAATATCACCATTCGTTGACGGATGATATATATGTTGCATGAGGTGAATAAGCTATGGTCTCCCTTAGCATGGAGCTGCCGAATGTGTCATTCTTTATACAGTATAGCGTGATTCCCGAAGGTGTACATGGTTCTGCGGGGTTAGCATTTTAATGTGGAGTTGCAGAGGAACTGAAGGAACTCTCAATGTATCATATTGCAATGTACATCAGTCTGGTGAATATTCACTGTCCTGGCAGCAGCCACAGAGTCTTCATTCAGAAGCAGTCGTCTATTCCCGTCATCCTTGGGCCTCCACGTAGAAAGAAAGCATGACATCTCGGTTAAAGGTTGCCTCCGTATTACAAGGTAAAAATACCTTCCCCATCAGCACTCCCCACCACCACGCAGTCGCGTCAATATATCTGGTGTGTAGCGCAATACGGCCACTGGGAACATCAGGGAGCAAACCTTCAGAGATAAAAAGCAACACTTCCCATATCTGAATAAGTCAGAATGAATCCTGCTTTACCAATTGTGTCACCAACTCTTGTAAACCTTCTCCAATTAAGTGACAATTTGTCTGCCATTCCTTCTGAAACAAATGATACGTTATATATCAGGTTATATTTCTTCTGCGACTGTATTTTTCACTGACTTTAACTGTCAATATCCATTTGCAGACTCTCTATCCTGTCTTGATAATTTACTGCTTATCTTCATTTCGTGAACAAAGTTAGTTCCAATGCATTTGTTCAACTCCACTGGTTAATTGATACAGATGGTGAATACTTGGGAACTAAGGAGTTTTCACTGTGCCACTCTGTTGGTTACGTTATAGTAAACTGATTAAAACTGATGTCTTCCCAGTACCTGCTTCCTGTTTGATAACCAGTCCTCCCCATTCCTGTGCAGCACATTCAAAGGGCTGAATAAGGTAGAGGAGAATACGTTAGTAATTCAGCACCTCGGGCCTACTCCGCCACTTTCGACAATCATGTCTGATGTCATCTCGGCCTCAGTTCTACTTTGTGCCCACTCTCCATAACACTTCATTTCCACCATTTCCCAGCATACATGTAGTTCAGTATTTGGTCAGTATGTGTTGTTTACCTGTAGACTCTGGTCTGAAGTTCCACATTGTCTGTTCACTCTGCTGCGACATCTCGGAATGACAGTTTCTTGCTGTTTTCCCCCTTTAGTGAATTAATAAAACAACGACAAAGTAACACTTTTACGTAACTCAGCAAAGCGAACAACCAATGTGGAACTTCAAACCAGCGTCTACAGCAAAACAACATCATACTGACCAAATACTGAAATACAGAAGCAAACACACAAACACCCAAAAATGAAGCTGCATTAGAACATTGTTTCAAAGAACCACCACATACTGCAACATAGAGGCACTATGCAGAGCAGAGGAAATCACCCATGCAGTCTTTTCGAAAAGAACGGATACGCAATGAACACAGTCCCTCGATTCCTCAGCAACAAACCCCAACAAGCAAACAAAGCATGCCCAGAAATGTTAACCACTCTCCACTACATCAAGTCCATCTCGGAAACGACTGCCAGAATATTCAGAACTTTTGGCATCATGATAGGCCACAAACACTCCAACACACTAAAACAGCAGCTAATGAACTTGAATGACTCTATGCAGACAACAACCATAGCTAAGACCGATTACAAAAATACATTGCAATAACTATAACAACCACTACATTGGACAAACAGGCAGAAAACTTGCCATGCAGCTACATGAACATCAACACGCCATAAAAAAGCCATGACTCACTCAACTAGCATCCTTACATACAGACAAGGAAGGACATTACTTCGACTGGGACAACACATCCATCCTAGGACAAGTCAAACAGAGACAAGCATGTGAATTCCCAGAAGCATGGCCTTCCAACTGGAACTGCATCCGCAAAAACATTGAATTGGATCCCACTTACTACCTCCGAGAAAACAAAGGAAATGGCAACGCCGCTGAGAATGACGTTCCCAAAGGAAATAGTATCACCAGCCCAAGGATCTGGAAACACATGAATAGAATTCGTGCCATGCTACCAGTGCTTCATCTGGAGTTGCACAAATGGTGTTACCCAGCATGATGACAACTCGTTTGAAAGCAGACCTTCTAGCACAGCGAGTAAACCTACATCCCGAATCACAACCTGAGCTACAAATCTTCTCAAAACCTACTTCTAACCACGTGCGATCTTCTTTTGCAGATTATTTGTTTTTTGTGCCGACTTTATTCCATGCCTTCTGAGAGGCCAAATATTACACCTCTAGGATCCCCATTATCCAGCTTGCATAAAACATCTTTAATGAGCTCTAGCAAAAAAAAGAAATACGATTTCAAATTTGCAAAATCATGTTGATTCTTCTTGATTGTGGTTTCATTTAGCAAATATTCTATTCTTAATTGCTGAGTGAAGGGTTTTATCTGTATTAATTACATCCCAACGGTTTTCTCACTACTTCACATTCCATCGCGAAGGTGATACTTCGCAATTCTTACTTCTTTATATTCTGTGTTCCCCTCAATTCTATGTAAATGGCACATGTCTTAAACTGAAGTGCTCTGTTTGCTTATTCTCTTCTCAGAGCTCAAGATCAATGGGCTGATGGCTTCCTCATCTTCCAACGCTATTGTCTCAGTGGTCTGACTGTCCTCCTCCTGTTGATAAGTAAGTGACTTGAGGGTTTCCAGAATCTTCCTGTTCCTAAGCAACGGTTTTACGGATTGACGAACAGCCTCATATTCCTACATAACTGACTGGAGATACTGAAAGAACTTCTCCTGCTTCCCTGATGTACGACCAAGTGACTGATTGATCTTCTTTTCTTATACACGAGACAAGTGTAGTGAACTTCTTCCTCATTTCCCGTACGAGGTCTTACACAGTTTGCATTCTTCTCCAATTCCCGTGAAACAGGCTTGATGGGGTTGCATACCCTCCCTTTATTCCAATGTCACCATCTTCACTCACTGTGTGATCTTATCCATTTACTGTGTTGCAGACGTGAGCGGGTTGAATTGACTGATTATTTTACTGTGCAACACGATACTGGTACTGCATGGCAGACCCTGAGCCCAGTGGTATAGACTCGAGAAGCTGATTGGCGACATCCTCTAATTGCATATCAGCTTCCAGCGGCTGAATTGCCTCGTCCCGTTCTAGTTTAACAGGTCGTAGTGCTTAAAATTATTCAGTTATTCCTTTTTAAGAGACTTGACAAGTGGAATGGCTTTCTCCATTTGCTGTATAATTTGCTTGTGTTGCTGACTCCTCCCATTGTTCTGTGTAAAACTCTGATCATTTTTAATGCTTTTAAACTCCAATGGGCAGTGGCTCAAAGTGAGAATCGTTTGCTTTTATATTCACACCTTCATTGCAGCATTGAGTTGAGCGAGCCAACACAGCTTCCAATGAAGCAAATATTCTTTCTTCAGTGAGGAGATTTAATCCGTACTCACTGCTCCAGATGTGACCTCACTAAATCCTGAATAGCAGTCGCAACATTTTGCCAGCATGTTCAAAGTTTCACGCCATATTAGAGCAGTCTCAGCTGTATGTAGGAATGCACAGGATTCTTGAAGCATGTGGGAGGCAAGGTGGCTCAGTGGTGAGCGTTGCTGCCTCACTACACCAGGTAGTTGGGTACAATACTCACATTGTACCACTGCCTGTGCGGAATTTGCAAATTCTTTTCGTGTTTGCGTGGGTTTTCTCCAGGTGTTCCTGTGTACTCCCACAATGCTAGCATGTGCACAACAGTTGAAGTGGCCATCTTAAATTGTCCATACTTTTAGGTGCTTTCGTCAGGTGGAAATGTAGGATAGGGGAAAGCGTCTGGGTGCGTTATGTTCAGAGGGTCGTTGTGGACTTGTTGGGCCTGAAAGACCTGTTTCCATACCTACGGGAGTTTAATATAATCATTGTTCTTTTCTATCCCACCAGCATAACAGATGATCTGTTGAAAATATCACAAAATCTCTTGAGAAATACAGATAAGATGCAGCGAAATGTACTCACAACAGGTCAAACTAAATCTCGCCGAATTTCTCATCACAATCTACAGTTTATTTCACCACAGCCCATGTCGCTCAGATTCTAGTAAGGTGGAGCAAAGAAACAGCAAGCAGAAACAAACATTAGTGGAAATTTAATATCAAAGTGAAAGCTGCAGTGCAAAAGTTGCGCATGTTATAAAGCAGGAAAATTGACATACACGTTTCTGGGTGCTGCAGTAACAATTCAATTTTCTGGAAAAATTCTCATTACATCTAAGTATAATTAACGAAAAAGATTTATGATATGTGCAAAATGAATTTTTTGAAGCACCTATGAGATGGTTTGATTCATCACTATGTTGAACTCCAAGTTATATATCAAGCTCGTTTGGAATTAGTGTTTTGCAATCAGAATAGCTAATTTAAAAAGTTGCTGTAAAGGAGCTTTTAGGAAGAGTGATCATATTGGAATGATGTTTGTAAATATTGTTTTGAGTACAAAGTAGCAATTTTAAAATTGTGTTTATAAATGGTTATTGTATTGGCAAATGGAAAAGAATGGAATAGTACAGGTTATATCAGATTCAGACTGGTGCCACTGGTCGGCGGGACATCGAGGACCGAAGGGCCTGTACAGCGCAGTAATGGTCGATGTTCTAAACCTGCGTAATTCAATCCTGAAAACGTGAAGGCAAGTAGGCTTCAGCAAATTTAAAACATACATGAAAATGATATTTTCGAAGACAGGCAATGTCGGTTATTTTTAGAAACACTGTAAGGTATCCAACATACATTTATCCCTCCAATGTGAAAACATCAAAATGGAAAGATGACTCAATAACGGGTAACAGATGTTAAGACATGATGTCATAGGAAGCAGCTTATTGAAAATGAAGATATTGTATGAACCCATGGATGCAGAGAAATCTTGGACCCAGTAAAGAAGAATAAAGAAACTAATAAGGAAATCAGGAAAAAAAAATTGTACAGCTACTAGAGACAAAGACTGCCGAAAAGCTTAACCTGATACTTGAAAGGAAAATGTAATGGTAGTTGTAAACAGTGAGTGTGCGGGCAGGATAAATTACTTTAGAGAATAGGGATATTACAGAAAAACTAAAAAGTTACTTGTGCCTATCTTCAAGGAGGCAGGTTCAGAAAGTTTCACAGAGAAATACGGTACGACCTTGCGACTTTATATCTAAATAATAAAATCCTTAAAATCAATGGGAACGTAGCATTTTGAAACATAAGTGTCTTAAGCATCGATACGTATGACGAACCACATATACGTCATGGCAGAATTTCAGAAGAAGTGGTGAAATGCATATTGATTGGATTGGAGAATCAGAATTGTTTTCCTCGACATTCCGGACAGATAGGAAACTCAGCCTGTGTAGTCTGTTGTTTCAAAAAATTAGAGGTGATCACAATGAAACTGCTAAAATTCACGCAGAGGGATTGACTAACACATGAGAATGGAGATGTGAGGGCAGGCAATGTTAGGGGAAATTCCAGGGTATTCCATACAAACATCAAGTAGCAAAGAATGACCAGGGAACAATAAGGATCCAGTAGAAATATAGAGGCCATTATGTTAATGAACCTAAAAATGTTGACATATTTCTATGAAAGAACTTTACATCTCTTTTACGAGGCAGGAGGGGGATACAGGTACAGAATTCGAGAAGATTGGCCGTGAAGCTCTTCAGCAAGTTGATATACGACACAAGCAGAGACTGATAGTTTTGGGTGGTAGAAAATTGTCGAATAGTTTGGTCCAGATAAGTTGTGTCCCAAACTATTGTAGGAAAAGAAAGTGAGGAAAGACACTTATCCAAATATATATGCTGACCCTTGACTAAGTGAGTTGAAAGACGACCGAAGAACAGAAATGTAGTTCCACTTTGCAGGAAAGGTGGCGGAATTAGGCCAGGGAACCAGAGACCAGTGAGTATAAGATCAGTGTCAGCGAATTTAATAAATAAAATAGGGAGGTGGAAATGTGATCTCCTTCGAGGGAGGCAATGTTTGACCAGGAATAGTCACCATGACATTATGAGGGATTTGATGGTATCGTTGGAATTTAGCAAATTGCATCCAATGTTGCCTTAATGCGACGACACAGAGGGTGGTGGTAGAAAGCTGTTTGTGTGACTGGAGACTAGTGTCACGTGGTATGCCACAGGCATCAGTGTTTTGTCCCTTATTATTTGTAGTGTTTAGAGATGATGGAGATATGAATGTGAATGGGGAGGGTTGAGTGTGATGAGAAAAACTTTCTTTGACTCAAGATTGCCTGGGTGATTGGCAGTGAGGAGGAAGGCCTTATGTTGCAGAAATATATAGATGGAATGTTCAAATGGGAAGATCAGTGGCATGAACAAATGTAACCATATTAAATATGCGGTGATTTTCATTCGAAGAATGAACTTGATACAGGAGGAAAAAAATGAAAGGAAACTCACGAGGGAGATCTGAGGGGGTTCTCCATAGATCCCTGAATGTGACTGGTCAGGTGAATAGGTTACTTAAGAAAACACAATGGGGCTGTTGGCATACTTTTATTAATCGTGGCTTAGATTATAAGAGCTTTGCAGGACGTTGTTTAGGCGAGGAAGGAATATTATATGCAGTTCTGGGTACTACATTACAGGCAGAATGTTATTGTACTGGAGGTGATGCAGAGGTAATTCCCCAGGCTGTTCTCTGGGATGAGGCATATCAGCTATGAACAGAGACTGGATAAGATACAGCTGTTTACTTTGGAGCTCAGGAGGCTGAGAGGGTGTGATTAGACAGTGTAAGATTAAGTAGACATGGACTTGGTGCATAGGCAGTAGCTGTTTCTTTTATTCAGGAAGTCAAGGATAAGCGAGAACAGTAATAAAGTGATTGATTTGAGATTTAGAGTGGAGGTGAGGACTTTATTTTTCTTAGGTATCCATGGTAATAATGAATACTTATCTTCTCATCTTCCAAAATCCTGGTGGTGGCTGAATTCACAGATTTGAGAGCATAAAATACAAACCAACTATTTCTAAAGGGGTCGGTGAGGTAGCTGTGAATCATACGCTGGTTAGCAGCAAAGAAGCAGTCAGAAGCATCAAGAGTGTGTTACAATAGAATGCACTGCCAGGAAACTTTGAAAATTAAATTAATTTTAAAATAGTAAACATGGGAAAAGTCGATGCTAATATATTTGAGGTGAATCATAAATGAGAAAGTGACTGTTAAATACATTATGTAGAAGCAATGGATACAGTGAAATTTGATATTCAGAAAGATTGCAGATGAATTCCGAAGACTCGTGTGCAATAGCTGAACCTAAAATACTGGCAGGGAGTAAGAATGGGAGAGCTGACAGGAAACAATGAGTCAGAATGAACAGGTCTCTTTGTTTTTGGAGTGGAAATAAATGGCAAGCAGAATATTGCAGGAATCCATGCTTGCGTCACAGTTATTTACAACGCATATCAAATGTTGTTTGCGTGAAATTTTCCACTTCTGCTGACAGCACAAAACTGGATTTGTGAATGTTTTAAGAGGATGTAAAGAAACTCCAAGCTGATGGTGACAAGTAAGCGAATGGGCAAATACGTGGCAGATGAAGAGCAATGTGAGGAGATGTGTTGTTAGCACTTTTGTAGGAAAAACAGGCTGGCAGATTATCATTTCTAAGGGATTGGTTGAAAAATGTTGATCTTTCCAGGCACCTTGCTGTTATTTTGCTGTTTCCCTCTGTACAGAAATCCGAGATCCTTCAGGACTGTAAGTTCCGAAGCCCGAAGTCAGTACGGGGAATGGAAGTGATTGGTACAGGAACCAATATACATAGACCCACAGCGTGCGTAGCTGTAACGTTGAAAAGCATCTCGATCTCCTGGTACACCAGTCGCTGAAATTAATATTGAAGATAAAGAGAGCAGTTTGCAAAATGAATGGCGTATTGGCCTTATTTTCAGGGAGATTTGAGTACAGAAGTAAGGGTGTATGACTGTAGCTATACTGTGCCTTCGTGAACATTGGATATTGTGCTGTATCATGTGCAATACAAATGGCTGAGAGGGAGGGCAGCGAAAGATAATCAGGCTGATCTCTGGCATGGCAGGCTTGTTGTGGGAGCAGAGTTTGGGTCGACAACTTGAATTCCTGGGTCTTAAGAAAATGAATGGAGATTTCAGTGAAATGCAAAAAGCCCTGTCAGTGTGAAAAAGATTTCAAGCAGGGATGATACTTTACCCGGCTGGGAGGTCGAACACTAGCGGTGACACTGTTGCAACATGGCCATGAAACGTTCTGTTAATTAAACCAAACATCAAAGAGAGCTTGTGTCGCATCGTAGTCAGTTAAAATATGAGTGACAGAAAACTCCCAAATTCCAGTAGTTAAAGAAAATATTATCAATTTATACATTACCTATAAAAGTGACCATTGAAGGACAAGTATTCTCAACTCGAAGCTCTCTTTTCTTTTAATTGCTGTTACATGCCTCAAACTGTACAACAATGTACTGTTCCAATAAAACACTTCTTAAAACTACACCAACGTATTCTACAAAACATACAGCGAATGTCATCATTGGTGTCGGTCTTCTCCAATTTGAAGTTCTTCCTGGGCCATCTGCTTTCCTTTTACTACGAATATGCTTCCTATGAAAAGATATATTTCCTGCAAAGTGTTTAAATGTCTTGGGTCTTTCTCTCTCTCGATGGCAGTTGCTCTATCTAATTTTCAAAGTGCCTGCTATTTGTTATCTCCACAATCGGTTCTTCACATTGTTTCGATGTTGGCAAAACAAAAGCTTCAATTGATTGTTTTTTTAGTCACCTGGGGCATAATTTAATCTGATGAATTCGAATTGTTGTTTAACCAGCATTGAACTCACGTATCCATTTCACAGCCAAATGTTACATGTTTCTAATTTCCCAGTAAAATCTGAGACTGCTCTGGTCAGCTCTTAGTCCAGAACAGCATTCACACGCTCATCAATGCAGATTATGCAACTTCCACATCAAAATAACTCTTATTAGGTGCAGGTATGTCACTCTGCACTGAGATGAGAATACAATGCCTGCACTGAGCAACTGGTGATCCTGGGAATTCTCTCCCACATATGACAGTGGAATTCAGGGAAATGAACACAAAATGTACTTTTGGAAACAAAAGGGAGAGAGTTGGATTATGATTTGGGGATAGAGCATCAGATGTCATTACATTTAATAGAAGAGCAAAATTGATGGATGAAAGGGACGGCTGCAGTTCCTACTTTATTTTTTTTCTGATTGTCCAGCTCATTAAGCTATGCGTGGTACTTCCATTGTGGGGTATAAATAGGTTGAGCAAATTTTTGGCAATGAAATAGCAAGTGGGAAGATTCATGTGTTGAATATTCTACTCCATTCTCAGTGTTTTTTATGAAGTCGGTTGGAAAGCTCGGGAAATGTTTTCACAAGCTGCTGAGTCGACAGGACTGTGTTTCAAGTTCCTTTTTCCGATACCAAGGCTGGTGCTGGATGTTCAGTGCGGCTTTGTCCTTTGAGCCCTCAGAACAGTTTGATACATTGCAGGCCTTGTTTGGCCGTTTCATAGACTATTGATGAGGCTTTCACATGTCCGTGTGTCTGGAGTCAGTTGCAGGCCAGTCCAGGAAAGCTGATGAGCTTCATGAAAGTACATCAGTGAGGCAAACTGGTGTTTACAATCGACATTTATTTCAAGGCAACTATTACTGACACCAAACGTTCTCTTCCTAGTTTTTGTTTTACCCTAAATAACCTTGTAGAAACTCTTTTGGTTCGACTTAACCTTATTCGCCAAAGCTACTTATTGCCCCCGTTTTGTCCTCCTGATTTCAGTCACATGCATTCCTATACCCTTGATGCTCGTCAAGGGATTCACTTGATCCCCCCTGCTACCTGATAGCTTCTGCCAGAGACACAATATCCCTGTCTTGTTCTCATTCCTACTCTTGCCAGCATTGTCTAACAGGAACAGGCTGTGCCTGAACCCACGTTATCTCGCTTTTTAAAGGTTCCCACTTGCCAGATGTACCTCTTCCTGCCAACAACCTCGCCCAGTCATCTTTTGAAACTTCCTGCCTAATATCATCACAATTGGCTTTGTCCTAATGCATAATTTTAAATTATAGACCAAGTTTACCTTTTTCCAGAACTACTTCAAATGAATAGAATTATGACCACTGGTCCCAAAGGGATCTCACGTAACAGCTCAGTCATTTGCCCTGCCTTATAATCCAAGAGGAAGAGAATTTGAGGACGACATCAGGTCAGCCATGATCTTATTTAATGGCAAGGCATGATTGAGCGATCGAATGCCTGCAGAGTCCTCAGTGTATTGTTGGTGTGTGTGTGTGTGTGTGTGTGTGTGTGTGTGTGTGTGTGTGTGTGTGTGTGCGTGTGTGTGTGTGCCTGCGTTTTTGTTTGTGCTTTTCGTGTATTAATGTGCGTATACACCTCTGAGTGATTGGTTTCTGTAGTTTTCAGAGTGAATCTATTGACATGGTGATCAAACTGTCTCTGTTCACTCTCAGACTTGGTGTCCGTCTGTCGTTTTCTCGTATTAAAAATGACGTATTACAATCCTTCGCTGGCCATCCCATGCCACTGCACCAGATTTGTTTGGAAAACGCAGTAAAAGCAGTCACTCTCGCAATTGAATTGAATTGGCTTTATTGTCATTTGCACTCAAATGAGTGCAATGAATAATCCGCAAAACCATCACATATCGCACCAACATAGGGACAAGATACCTGGTGTCAGATAATTGAATATTTGGTGCAAAGTTAAAAGAATGTTGCATGAATACCAGTAGAAGAAAAAAAAGAAGGAAGAATGGACTCAATTTGTAGTATTTTAACCCCAGACTGTGCCAGCACCGAATCTGCAGACCTACTGGGCTCAGTATCCAGACTGCACTGGGCCAAGCCTCCAGACCGCACTGGGCCCATTCTACACACTGCATTTGATCCAGTCTCCAGAGTGCACCAGAAGAAGTCTACAGACGGCTCTGTGCCCAGTGTCCAGACAGCAACCAGCCAAGTCTCTGGACTGATACAGGCCTGGTCTCCAGCCTGCACCTAGCCAAGTGTCCAGATTGCAAGGAACTGAGTCTTCAGGCCGCGCCAGGCCCAGTTTAAAGACCACGTTGGATCCAGTCTCCAGTCCGTATCAAGCGCAGTTTCCAGACATCATCAGGCCCTGTCTTCAGGCCCAAACTGGCAGAGTCTCCAGTGTGCAACGAACCTAGTCTTCAGATTGTTTTCGTCCCAGTCTCCGGCCCGCACTGAACTCAGTCTCTCAACTAAAATGGGCGGAGTCTTAATACCGCAGGAGGACCAATCTCCAGACTGCGCTGGGCCCAGTCCCCAATTCGTACCGACCCCGCTCTTCAGACTGCACCAGTACCAGTCTCCAGACCCAAACTGCCCCAGTCGCCAGAATGCACCAGGCCCAGTCTCCAGACTACACTGGATCCTGTCTCAAGAACGGCCCGGGGTCAGTCTCCAGTCTGCGTCTAGCTACGTTTCTAGACTACACTGCACCAAGCCTCCGGACTGCCCCAGTCCCAATCTCCAGTCTGCACCATGTCCAGTGTCCAGGCCTTGTCGGGCCCAATCTCCTGATTGTATCAGGCCCCGTCTCCAGACTGCTCCAGACCTAGTCTCTAGACTACACCAAGTTCTATCTGCAGACTGCATGAGGCCCAGTCTCCAGACCCGACCAGGTTAAATCTGCAGAATTCAACAAGCCAAGTTCCCAGACTACACCGTGCACCATCTCCAGACCGCTCTAGTCCCAGTGTCCGGGGCACTCAGTCTCTAACCAAGAACGAATCCAGTCACTCCCCCAAACCTGGCCCAGTCTCCAGACCGCTCCGGGTCTAGTCTCCACACTACGCTAGTTCCACTCTCCAGATGACACTGGACGAGTCTCGAGGGGGAAGCAGGCTGAATCTCGAAACAGCACAGGATCACATCTCTAGCCCACATTCTCCCCAGTCTCCAGTCTACTCCGGGCCTTGTCTTCAGACCCACCGGGCCCAGTATCCCGACTGCACAAGGCCAATTCTAAAGACCACTCCAGGCTCAGTCTCCAGACCGCCCTAGGTCGAGTCTCCAGCTGCGAGGTCTCGAGGCCTCGCCACCCTGTGCCAGCCTCTGGTCCTTGACTCATCTTCGTTATTCCATTCCGAGTAAATTTAGAAAGTTAGAGGTTAGGTGAGAAAACACTTCGGACAACAGAAAAAAAAGATTTTCAGAGGAGAAAATCTTGGGCACGGCTATTCTGACTCTTCCGCCATCTTGAGTACATTTCTCAGTTGTTTCCTTCTTGAAAGAATGACCTTGAAGACTCTGAGCACTTTTTCCCGAATTTGTTACAGGACATTCCAATCCATTGTCACTATAATTTGGAAGACTACATCAAAATATATAAAACCTTTGAGGAAGTGCAATAAAATTAATGTCAATTTCTTCCAAAGTGCTTCGTTCAGAGTGTGCAAGTAATTGTACTATTGTGGTCTGATTAACTCCAGGTTCTGGACTGGTATATAATCCATGTTTAGAGACGAATGCGCCGCTGTGATCAGCACAGTGTACTACTCTAGGTAGATTTCCAGGTTGGGCTGTAACGAGCTTGGTCTTCCCAATGCTCCTTGGTGAACATATGCCAATTGTGTCTTTATGATAACTGTTTTTTAAGGTGGATTGAGTATGTGATGTAACTAATCATTTCAACTGATCTGACAATTCTTTTAATTTAAGTTCTTTCTCTTGTGACTGGCTCCTCAGTCTCTCACTCCATTAATGTTACAGTGTGCCCACATGCAGTACATCGTGTTGTTGAATAAACACTATCGTGGCAGCAGCCAAAGCCTCATCATTCAGAAGCAGTCAGTCATTCCCGTCGTCTTCAGCTCTCTACATCGAAAGAAATGACGGCCTCTCAGATAAAGGTGATCCGCTTGATACACTGTTAAATTACTCTCCGCCACACCACTCTATATGCACGTATAATGCAGCCTGTTATTCTTCCTGAAAAATTCAAACGTTCGCAGTTACCCATGTTATATTACATCTGCCAAACTGTCGTCCATTACTTATCCACTTCCACATTCTTTACCTCATCTTGATAACTTAATGCCCCGCTTATTTTAGTTAGAATACATTTGTTCCAATTGTTGAAACAGTGGATAATTCTTGCAAATATTTGAGGACGCAGCAGTAGTCACTGTCAATGAAGTCGTCAATTTGTGTTAAACTGATAAAGACTGATTTATCCATAATTAATTCCTGATTCCGGCTCAGTAAACAGTTCTCCTTGTATTGCAGTCTAGCCGTTATTAAGGCCAGAATATTGTCTTTCATTTCCTGTGTAACAGATTAAATGATTTGTTTCACTTGCTGAGTAACAGCCTCATATCGCTGAATTGACTTTTTCTGTTTCTGTTTAAAGCGCTTGATGGTCTGAATATACTACTTCAGTAGTGGTGTATTTGAATCGAGATGAACATTTTGGAACCATCAGTGACCAGCCCACTACTGACTTTATGATAGAAGGAAGGATTTTGATGCTGCAGTTGCTAGTGCCCACAGTGCCTTATTCACGCACAGTTTCAGTTTTGTCAGTCCTTTTAAATGATGCCCTACGTCGCAGGATTTACTGCAATGTAACACAGTGGGCAGTACCTTCAATAAAAGACTGAAACTTTCGCACCAGGACGACTGTGTGGGTTTTGCTACAGATAATTTTCAGGGATAGATTCATAGAACATAGACCATAGAACATAGAACAGTACAGCACAGAACAGGTCCTTCAGCCCACGATATTGTGGCGACCATTGATCCTCATGTATGCACCCTCAAATTTCTGTGACCATATGCATGTCCAGGAGTCTCTTAAATGTCTCCAATGTCTCTGCCTCCACAACTGCTGCAGGCAACGCATTCCATGCTCCCACAACTCTCTGTGTAAAGAACCCGCCTCTGACATCCCCTCTATACTTTCCTCCAACCAGCTTGAAACTATAGCCCCTCATGTTAGTCATTTATTCCCTGGGAAAAAGTCTCTGGCGATCGACTCTATCAATGCCTTTCATTTTCTTGTATACATCAATTAGGTCCCCTCTTCTCCTCCTTTTCTCCAATGAAAAAATTCCGAGCTCAGTCAACCTCTCCTCATAAGATAAGCCCTCCAGTCCAGGCAGCGTCCTGGTAAACTTCCCCTGAACCCACTCCAGAACATCCACGTCTTTCTTATAATAGGGCGACCAGAACTGGACGCAGTATTCCAAGTGCGGTCTAACCAAGAGAGCTGCAAAAAGATCTTGCGACTCTTAAACTCAATACCCCGTTAATGAAAGCCAAAACACTGTATGCTTTCTTAATAACCCTGTCAACTTGGGTGGCCATTTTAAGGGATCTATGTACCTGCACACCAAGATCCCTCTGTTCCTCTACACTGCCAAGAATCATATCCTTAATCATGTACTCAGCTTTCAAATCCGACCTTCCAAAATGCATCACCTCGCATTTATCCAGGTTGAACTCCATCTGCCACCTCTCAGCCCATCTCTGCATCCTGTCAATGTCCCGCTGCAGCCTACAACAGCCCTCTATGCTGTCAAGGACACCTCCAACCTTTGTGTCATCTGCAAACATGATGACCCATTCTTCAATCCCCTCATCCAAGTCATTAATAAAAATTACATACAATAGAGGCCCAAGGACAGAGCCCCGTGAAACACCACTCACCACAGACTTCAAGGCAGAATATTTTCCTTCTACTACCACTCGCTGTCTTCTGTTGGCCAGCCAATTCTGTATCCAGACAGCTAAGTTCCCTTGAATCCCATTCCTCCCGACCTTCTGAATGAGCCTAGCATGGAGAACCATATCAAATGCCTTGCTGAAGTCCATATACACCACATCCACAGCTCGATCCTCATCAACGTTTCCAGTCACATCCTCAAAGAACTCGATAAGGTTTGTGAGGCATGACCTGCCCCTCACAAAACCGTGTTGACTGCATTAAATCAAGGCATGCTCTTCCAGATAGTCATAAATCCTATCCCTCCGAATCATTTCTACACCTTGCAGACGACAGACGTGAGACGAACTGTTTTGTAATTGCCGTGGAATTCCCTATTTCCTTTCTTGAACAGAGGAATTACATTTGCCTCTCTCCAGTCTTCAGGTACGATTCCAGTGGAGAGTGAGGATGAAAGATCTTCGCAAGTGGAGAAGCAATTGCATTTCTCGTTTCCCAAAACAGCTGAGGACAAATCTGGTCTGGGCCTGGCGACTTGCCAATCTTAATGTTTGACAACATTTTCAACACATCAGCTTCCTCTATCTCTATCCATTTCAGCATGCACACCAGCTCTTCAACGGTTTCATTCACTACAAAATTTGTGTCTTTCGTAAAGACAGAAGCAAAAAAAAATCATTTAGGGCTTCCCCTACCTCCTCAGGCTGCACACACAAATTCCCTATGTTATCCCTGATCGGCCCTACTCTTTCTTTGACCATTCTCTTATTCCTCACATAAGTGCAAAATGCCTTTGTGTTCACCCTAATCCGTTCTGCCCAACCTTTCTCTTGCCCCCTCCTGTCTGTCCTCAGACCATTTTTGAGCTCTTTCCTCGCCTGCCTGTAATCCTCTCGAGCTGAGCTTGACCTTAGCTTCCTCCACCTTATCTAAGCTACTTTTTCCCTTTTGACGAGCAGCTCCACTGCTCTCGTCATCCAAGGTTCCTTTATCTTACCTCTTCTTGCCTATCTCAGAAGGAAATATATATTCATCACTTGCAACAACTGTTCATTAAACAGTCTCCACATGTTTATAGTGCCTATACCATGGAACAATTGCTCCCAAACCATGCTTTCTAACTCATCATAGTTTCCTCTTCCCCAATTCAATATCCTCCCATTTTGCCTAATCCTCTCCTTCCCCATAGCTATGTAGAATGCGAGCCAGTTGTGGTCACTATCACCAAAATGCTTTCCCATCACAAGATCTGATACCTGCACCGGCTCATTTCTGAGCACTAAGTCTAGAATGGTCTCTCCCCTCGTCGGCCTGTCAACGTACTGAGTTTGGAAACCCTCCTGAACACACCTTACAAAAACAGCTCCATGCAAATCTTCTGCTCGAAGGAGATTCCAATCAATATTGGGAAAGTTAAACTCTCCCATTACAACAACCCTACTACGTCCACACTTTTCCAAAATCTGACGACCTATGCTTTCTTCCAACTGCCTGCTGCTATTGAGGGGCCTGTAGTATACCCCTAAAGAGGTGACTGCTCCCTTACTGTTCCTAATCTCCACCCATACTGACTCGTTTGGTAGATCTTCCTCAACAATGGAAGCTTCTGTAGCTGTGATACCCTCTCTGATTGGTAGTGCTACACCCCCTTCTCTTTTCCCCCCCTCCCTATTCTTTTTAAATGCTCTACACCCTGGAACATCCAGCAACCATTCCTGTCCCTGAGATACCCACGTCTCTGTATGGCCACAACATCATAGCACCAGGTACTGATCCATATCTAAGTTCATCACTTTTATTCCTGATACTCCTTGCGCTAAAGCAAACACACTTTAAATGATACCTTGGTTCCTTGCCAGGAAAATCCTTCCAACTATCTGTGCTACCTCTTGTTATTGCCTCATCTGCATCAACTCTCACCTCCGGTATACAGCTCAGGTTCCCACCCCCCCACCCCCCGCCATACTAGTTTAAACGCTCTCGAACTACTCGAGCAAACCTTCCACCCAGGACATTGGTCGCCTTCCAGTTCAGATACAACCCGTCCTTCTTGTACAGGTCGCACCTTCCCCAGAAGGCATCCCACTTATCTACATGTCTGCAGCCCTCCCTCCTACACCAACTGCACAGCTATGTATTAAGCTGCGCCCGCTCCCTTTTCCTCGCCTCGCTATCTCGTTTGTGATAATTAGTTAGGTAAGAATGTTTCGTTCTATTATTAGTTTCCCACCAATTTCCAAACTGTGTATTTGAGGCTTCTTCCTGCTCTCTCGGTCGTGGGCCTGTGAAGACACGCTTGGTGATGAACATTGAAGTACCACACCAAGATTACGTTCTGTGTCCTCGCAACTCTCAGTAATGCAACCGATTTGTTTTCAACATCGAAAGGAACGGAGTTGTCACCGAGGTGTGATTTGGAGGTCAGTAGATATCATACAATTTCCTGGACCATGTGTGACCTGTAACCATGAGATTTCCTGGGTTCAGAAACCAATGTTAGGGAATTCCTGATAGTATCCCACGGTGCCCCCACCACTAGGAGATCTGTCCTACCACTGGGGAAAGATACACCCAGGAATGTTAACGGCAATTTATAAAATATTACCCATCAGTTTTGATTATGTGAGCATGAAGATTCTTGACTGGTCAATAAAAGGAATAAAGGTAATAATGGAGAAGATAATAGATTATCAGCTAAATGAAATTGCTCTACCTGGCTGTGATGTGTATTGTCAAAACAGATGAACGAAATCTCTGCATGCATCGATGTAAATAGATATGATTTATTGGCAAAGAGTGACCTGGTTAAACAGTGACCAATATTGAGAGCTGAATATCCAGAACATTTCACAGTAAGGTGGATTATGCAGAACTGAAAATAGGTGGGGAGATCTCGGAATAACAGATATCATCTTTCGGATCGTAAAAGTGGATGTTACTTCAAATGATCATGATATTGTATTAACCACCTTGATTTTGTTGCAAAGTGCCAGTTGAGATTGGGAAGCTGAGTTCGGCCCAATAAATGAAATGTGCAAATAGGTCTTTGTGATTGGTTCTTTATGACTCCATCACATTCCATACCTGATATTCCCCGAAACATTTTATACCCGACTTCCCCAGAAAATTCTGTATCTGACATTCCCTGGTATATTCTATGTCCAACATTCCAAGGGAAACTCTATAACTGACAATCCGAGAACATTCTTTCATTGATTTCCCCAGAACACTCTGCACTCAACATTCCCTGGAACATTCTGAAACTGATATTCCCCGTAGAATTCTATAACCACCACTCCCCAGAAATTGTATTAAAGTCATTCCTTGGAACATTCTATAAGTGACGTTATCCAGTACATTCGATAACTCACATTCCCTGGAACTTTCTGACATTCGTTGTTAAAGGCCAAACGTAAGTGAATTGAACAGAAGAGTCCCAGCTCGAGGGAGAAGGAGACATTGTTTCAAATTCCCCTCAGGCAGTCAAACGGGTGAATATGTTTGCCCTGCGACTACATTTCTTCACGACAGAAGGTAGCCAACAATTTAAACTAAAAGACAGAAATTTCTAACCTCCGTTTCTCTTCAAGGAAGTGGGCGAAAAACCTTCAGCACGGCAATGTTTTCACGCTCCGTATTTGGCACCGGAAAGACGTCACCTGCGTCTGCCCTCGAGTCATCGAGTGTTTGGAAATGATTTAGAAAACATCTGTTTTGATGGATGCCTGTCTGTTTCTTTGGGGAGGGAGAGTTTCGTGTGGTTTTTGACACATTTTGTGTCATTATTTCAGCTCCTCACGTTTGTTATTTCAGCTTAAATTATTTCAGAAATTCCTGAATACAGTGACAAATTTAAAAATATCACGCTGTCCTCAATCAAACTGGTCACTTTGCCTCCAGACTAATGTATAATGTGTTTGTTTCACTTCCTTACAGTTAACGTAGTGACGATCTACGTCCTGCTTTATAAAGATTGTGGATTGTCTCCAGTGTGAGACGTTACCTGGCGGCCATGGCAATGGCGGATCTACTGGCTATTATCCACGACCTGATAATGAGACACATTCCCAGAACAGTTTTAATTCCTGGAGTCCCTCCCCGTGTGTAATATCCACGCCTCTGAGGATCCCACAACTACCTAGCCAACACATAAGTCATCTCTTCCCCTCATCCCCATCTCCACTCAACGTCATCTGTCTCTCTCTTTAAATCCCATCCATCGCTCTCCCTCTTCCCCCTCGCTCTCTCTCTTGCACTGACTCAATTTTATTTCCACATCTCGTTCTCCTCTTTTCTCGCTCTCTCTGTCTACACATTCTGCCTTTCTGACTCCATTCCATTTCTGACTCCATTCCATTTCAATCTCTCCATTCCGGCAACACCCTCTCAAATCCCGGTATCTCCACACGCCTGCCTCATCACTCCCTCCCTCACACGCTCTCTCTCCTGCGATATCTGCCTCTCTCATGCAGTTTTACCTAACATCTACTTTCTCGTTCTTCCGCTTGCCCCACAGCTCTCTCTACTCCTCTCACCTTTACCATCTCAGACGCTCTATTCCCCCCTTCCCACACCCACCCCGTCTCTTTGTCAAAGGAGAAGCGAGAAATAGTGTGTCAATATAGAGGGAGAGAGGAAGCGAGAGAAATTCAGTCAGAGAACAAGAGCGAAGAGAGGGGTGCGTGGGGGAAGACAGAGACATAGTCAGAAGGAAAAGGAAGGTAAGTAGGAATGCGGAAGAGAAAAGTCAGAGGAAGGGCGACTCAGACATGGGGAGAGGGAAGGAGAGAGAGAAGGAATATCTGAGAGATGAACTGAAGGAGCACGTAAGAGAGTATCAAAATTTGAGAGAGGAAATGACGGAGTCCAAGAGAGAGACGGATGGAGAATGAGGGAGGGAGAGAGAATCTGACAGAGGGGGAGAGAGACATTGGGAGAGGGGGCGGGGGGAAAGAGGGAGAGAGACAGATCGGGTTTGATAGAAGGAGGGAGGGAAAGGCAGACAGGGAAAGGGAGGAAGGGAAGGAGGGAGAGCAAGAAGCAAAGATAGAGGGAGGCATCGAGAATGAGAGTGCAAGACTGAGACAGAGAGAGAGAGAATGTGCTGAGAAGAGTTAGAGAGAATGTTGGAGGGACAGAGCTAGTGTTTAGAGAATCTGTAACGGGGATGAGATAGTCCGGGAGAGAGGCAAAGAGAGAGACGGAGGGGAGAGAGATAGTGTGAGTGTGTTGAGAGAAAGAGAGATAAAGAGCGAGGGGCGGGAGAGTGTGGGAGGGGAGGTGAGAGAGTGGAAGGAAAGAGAGTAGGGTGGGAGAGAGAGTGGAGGAGGGGTAGAGAGAGTGGGGGGGTAGAGAGAGTGAGTCGGAGGGGTGCACAAAAACAGATTAGAGGGTTAGAGAGATATGAGTGAGAGGGGTGTAGAGATAGAGACAGTGGTAGATAGAACGAGAGAGAACGAGAGTGATTGAGCGGTGTAGAGAGCAGGAGTGAGACTGAAATAGTAGAAAGAGAGAGTGGGTGAAGAGAGACAGGGGAGTGAGAGAAAGCGTGTGATAGAGCGAGTGTGAGGAGGTAGAAATAGAGGAACAGAGAGAGCAAGAGGGAGGTGGGAGCGAAAGAGCGGCGAGGGGCAGAGTGGTGGGAATGGAGAGAGAGACAGACAGTGAAGGAGGTTGAGTACTATTGAGTGTTGATAGAGATACTGAGTGAGGGAACCTGTGAATTTCAATGGTGGACAGTGACAGACAGTGAGAGATAAAGATGGTGAGAGAGCAAGTGTGGAGAGGCAAATGGACAAAGTGGGAGCGGAGAGAAAGAGAAAGAGAGAATGGGATAGGCAAAGAGAATTGACAGAGATAGAGACAGACGGATATGGTGTGAGAGAGTCGGAGAGGGAGAAACAAACTTTGAATGTAGGAGAGAGAGTGGAAGTGATTGAGATAGAAAGTGGGCAATTGAGAAAGTGTGCGAGAGCGGCTGGGTTGAAGAGACAGTACGTGAGGTGGCGGAGTGACGGAGGGAGAGTGTGGTAGCGTTGAGTGATAGTGGGAGGAGGTAGAGAGAGAGATTGGAAGGGGGAGAGAGAGGTATGGGGAATGAGTGTGGGCCACTGAAAGAGAATTAGAGGCGCGATAGAGTGAGAAGAAAAGATAGAGTGGGGGGTGAAAGAGATTGAGAAGGGGTGAAAGAAAGGGGAGGGGAATGGTTAGAGTGAAAGAATGAGAGGGGTGAGGTAGACGGAGACAATGTGTGGGGAGTCTGAGGGAGAGACAGAGAGCCTGATGGGGAGACAAACATATAGGTTGCGGTAGAGTGAAGAGATTGAGAGGCGAAGAGAGTGTGGTGAGTGTGGAGAGACGGAAAGAGAGTGGAGGAGGTGACAGAGTGAGGAGGAGAGACAGTATGATGGGGTGGGAGAGGGGAGAGGCCCGGCGTGGGCGAGACAGAGAATGAGTGGGAGTGAGTGAGAGGGACGAGAGAGCGAGAGGGAGCGGGGAGAGCCATTGCGGGGAGAGAGGGTGGGAAGTAGTGAGATAGGGAGCTTGGGATGGGCAAGCAACATTGGGAGGACTGAGTGACAGTGCGCCAGGAGGGGAGAGAGAGAGAGTGGGAGGCGTAGAGAGACAGAGAGCGACAGAGGTAGGCTGCGAATTAGACAGAATGGAAATGGTGGAGACTAAGAGACAGAGGGGAGCAGTGACAAAGAAAGAGTGGGGAAGAAAGAGGCAGAGAGCGTGGAGTTTTGGGAACGAGTGGAAGCGACTGCAGGAGACAGTAAAACGGGATACAGACAGGGGTGTGTGGAGAGAGAGAGTTTGAAGAGATAGAGCGAGACAGAGAGATTGGGAAAGGGGAGAGAGTATGTTGTGGGGTTGAGAAACATTGGGGAAGAGAGACAGTCAGACAGAGTGTGAAGTGCTGATAGAGACAGAGATATTGTTGAAAGAGTGTGGGGGACAGCGAGTTGGGCAAAGGGAGATTGGGAGGTTAAGAAAATGAGAGTGAGAGAGTAGAGATCGAGAGAGATTGGTAGGGGAAAGGGGTTATGTGGGGGAGAGATAGGGTGCGGATTGGAGAGAGTGAGATTAGGAGGGGAGAGGCAGAGTGGAGAGGTGACACGTTGGAGGAGCGAGAGTCTGAGTGGGAGGAGAGACAAACCACGTGTGAGAAGGGAGAGGGAGTGGGGAAGTGTTAGAGTGGGACGTTGGACAGACGGTGGGAAGGGTGAGAAAAAGTGTCAGAAGAGAGTGTGGGAGGGGAAATAAAGTGGGAGGAAGGAGTGGAAAACATAAGAGTCAGTAGAGAGACAGTGGAAGGGAATGAGAGACTGCTTCGTGGGAGTGACATCAGAAGGATGGTGCAGACAGTGAGAGTGACAGAGTGAGAAACAGGGGTGAGAGAGAGAGGGAGTTGGGAGACGGAGATTGGAGTGGCTGAGACATTTTGGGAGGGGGAGAAAGTGTTGGACGGTGTAGAGGGAGAGAGAGAGGGATTAAGTGGGAGAAGACAGAGAGAGCGCGAGTGTGAGGGGGAGAGAGAGAGGTGTTGGTTACAGTGGGAGTGGGAGGGTGAGAGAGAGTGGGAGGGAAGGGAGCAGGATAGGGAGAGAGACTGGGTGGAGGAAAGACAGTGTGGGAGGGGAGTCGGAGAGTGAGAGGGAGGACAGGAAGAGACTGGGAGTTGAGACAGATAGAGTATTGGAGGAGGAGATAGAGAGTGAGGTATCACGACAGGGGGTGAAATCCTCTGTTAATTCGAGCCCGATACACAGACAATCTTACCTTGTGCCATAATCTCTTAAATTTCAAGAGTTAAAGAACTATTCCAGAGGTCACTATTTCAAACAAGAATTAACAATTTTGTTCATATAGTCCAAAATAAAATTTTAAACAGCATCTGTTATCAACTCATTTCCCTCAAGTCTATATTTTAAACACCCACTCCACAGTATTGGTCCTATAAATTCCCCTTTACGTTAACTGCAATATTTATTTCAAACCTAATTATAGTCTTTGACTGTCGAACTAAATCTGTAGATTCCTATAAGTGGACTTCGGTCCTCTGCTGCAAACATTTCTTATAAACAGATTCCTTCCAGAGAACTGTTCTGCTTCTTGGCAGCTCGTTGTAGTTCTCGCTCTAACTGTTCAAAATGTCCTATTTTATGCCCCAAAACGTCGGATAATTTCATTGGTTTGATGTCATCCAAAACACCAACATTCAAATTCGAATGAAATTTGGTATCTGAGGCATAAGTAAAACTATGGCAGAATTTCAATTTGTTTTTATACCACGGCAACACAGACCAGCTATTTGTCTCAACTCGGTTTTATAATTTTAGCACCTCCAGCGCACTCTATGCCTATCTGAATCCAAACCAGAGTCCAATCTCGCTTAAAGGTACACTTACACGTAGATGATAGGGCAAGAGAAAATGCGTCGGCGGATGTGAGAGACAGAGAGAGTGAGGGAGGAAACGAGATTGGGAGGGGTGAAAGAGACAGGGAGTGGGCGAGAGGGATTGTCCCAGGACAGCAGAAAGAGAGTGGCGGGGATGGGTAGAGAGAGAGAAAGAGACAGAAATAAGGAAGTCGGCTAGACGGTCGAGTGGAAGGGTGGAGAGAGAGAAAGAGGCAGATCTTATGGCGATAGAGAGTCAGGGAGATGGGGTTGCGTGGGAGTCAGCGAGAAGGGAATGATTAGAAAGTAAGTAGAAGTAGGTTAATAGAATCGGGTGGGTCAGAGTGAGAGTGGCCGAGGGAAAAAAGCGTGAAAGAGTGGACAGAGAGAGTGGGAGGGATGCAATATAGAGTGAGGGGGTAGAAAGAGAGAATGGAATGTGAGAGAGAACCTGGGAGCCAAGAGAGAGTCAGAGTGGAGAGAATGTGTGAAAAGGGAGAGGGTGTGTGGGGAGAGATAGAGTGTGTGGTGGAGAATGGTTAAGCCTGGATGGAGAAAGGGTGACTGGTGTGGAGAAAGGGTCCACGGGTGGTGAGACAGTGAGCTGGAAGTGTGTGTGCGAGAGTGGAAGGGCAAAAAAAGTGTAGGATCGGGTAGAGACAATGAGTGGGGTAGGGAGAGACATTCAGACGGAGGGAGTGGAAAGGCATTCGGAGTTCTTCAGTGTGTGAGGATCGGAGGGAGAGGAATGGTCAGGCAGACTGGGCGGGAAGACGCGTGCAAGAGAAAGGGAGTGAGACATACGTGCGGGGAGACAGACGAAAGGAGCGAGGGAGCGTGAAAACAATAGGTAGAGATATCAATCAAGCGGCAAAGTGAGTCAGGCAGAGGGAGAGAGAGACGGAGAGTGAGGAAATGAGGGAGAGAGAGAGAAAGATAACCAGACAGTGGAAAGGACGGAGAGAGGGAGAATCTGATACTTCAAGGAAGAGAGAGAGGGAGAGGGAAGGAAGCAGACAGACACGGAGAAAGACAGAGGGAGAGAGTTGAACAGTGAACGAAAGAAGGAAGGAGAAAATCAGTCAGAATGAGGGAGAATGATTGGATCATGGGGTGGAACGAGGGGGAGAGAGAATCAAGTAGGAGAAGAATGGAGAAAGAATGTGTGCGTGCGTGTGTGTGCGTGTGTGTGTGTGAGAGAGACAGTCACAGAGTGGTATGGAGAAAGAGTGAGAGAGTCAGACCGAGGAAGAGGTAGAGAGAGATTAAGAGGGAGATAAACAATCAGAGCGAGAGGGAAGGAGCGAGAGAGTTAGAGAGACATTCTGACGAAAAGAAGGTGGGTAAAACAGAAATTCTGAGAAATGAAAGTGAGCGAGAGATAGATGGGAACAGCAAGGAAGAGACAGACAAGCGCAGGGAGGAAGGAAACGAGTGACAGTGGTAAGGTAAGACACAGAGGGAGAGGGAGTGTAGGAAGAAGAGAGTGCGGGCGATAGAAAGAGCGAATGGAGGCGAGCAGAAATGAGCAATAGAAAGGGAGAATAAGATGGACAGAGACAGACAGTGAGACAGAGCAAAGGGAGGGCGGGATAGAGAGTGTGGGTGAGTCTTACAGATGAACTAAGGAGCAAGAGAGAGAGAATGAGAGGGCGATGGACGGAATGACCATTCATATCCCATAATATTAATTACACTTCCCAACACAAAACTGGTCTTTTGTAGGTCATAGTGTTAACAACAGTTTGCCGACAGAACACTGACGATTGATTCATCTTAACAGTAAACATACTTCCCAACAAAAAACTGATCATTCATAGTCCGAAATGTTAACAGCTCCCCAACAGAACAAACAGAACTCCACAACATAAAATAGATAATTCAAATAATGTTATATTAAACACAGCTCTGTGTTTAAAAATGACCATTATCAAACCTCATAATAAACACCGTTTCCACAACACAAAACTGAGCATTCATTGGCTGTAATATTAAGCACACCTCGTCCACAAAACTCACAAATCAACGACCATAATATTAAACAAAGCTCCTCTACACAAAACTGACCATTCACAGACCTAAACGTCAAACACAACTCGTCCACAATACTCATTATTCACAGACAGTAATATTAAACATTGAGATGAACCATTCCAACTGTTCACATAGAAATTCCCGGTTTAGAGAGCCGGACGATCCCAGCTGTTCACAATGTGATTCCCATTTTAATCAGCTGTAACATCCCCTCTGTTCACAATCAGATTCCCTGTTTGGAGAGCTGGAAGGTTCCAACTGTTCCTGGGGAGGTTCCACGTTTAGAAAGCCGAATCATTCTGGCTATGCAGACTGAGACTTCCTGTTTAAAAATTTGAACCAACGCGGCTGATCACACTAAGAATCCCAGTTTTGGGAGCTGGACAATCCCGGCTGTTCATACTACGATTCCCTGTTTACTGAGATGGAACATTATGGAAGTTCACACTGGCATTCCTGTTTTACAGAGATAATAATCCGGGCTGCTAACACTGAGATTCCCAGTTTAGAGAGCCGGACGATTTGGGCTGTTGCCAGTGAGATTCACAGTCTCGGGAGCAGGACCATCCAGCTTGTTAGCACTGAATCTCCAATTTTAGAGACCTGGACCGTGCTGGCTGTTCACAGTGAGATTCCCAGATTAAAGTTGTGGACCTTCCCGACTGTTCACATTAGAATTCCCAGTTTACCGGGCTGGACCATCCCAGCTGCTCACACTGAGATTCCCTTTCAAAGGTCTGGAACATCCCGAGTGTTCACTCCGAGCTTCCCAGTTTAAGGACTGGACCAGCCCGGCTGTTCACACAGAGATTCCCACTTTAGAGAGCTGAACCATCCTGGGAATACTGAGATACCCAGTATAGAGGGTTGGACCATCCCATCTGTTCACACTGAGATTTCCCATTGAGGGAATTCGATCAATCCCGCTAATCTCACCGAATTTCCCCATTAGAGTGCTGAGCCATGCAGGCGGTTCACACTGAGATTCCCAATTCAGAGAAGTGAACCACCCTGGCAGTTCACTCTGAGATTCCCAGTTTAGAGTCTGGACCAACCCACTGTTCACACTAAGATACCCAGTTTAGAGAGCAGGGCCATCCTGGCTGTTTGCACAGAGCTTCCCATTTTAACGAGCTGGACCATCCCGGCTATTCACACCGAGATTAGGCTTTTATAGAGTTAGACGATCCCTGCCGTTCACACTGAGATTCCAAATTCAGAGATGTGAAGCACCCCGCCTGTTCCCTCTGAGATTCCAAGCTTAGACAGATGGACCTACTCGGCTGTTCATTCTGAGACAACTGTTTAGAGTCTTGCCCAACCCAACTGTTCACACGAACATTTCGATTTTCCCGAGCAGGACCATCCGGGTTTTCACACTGAGATGAACCTTATAGAGAGTTGGACATTCCTTTACATTCACATTCCTTGACATTCCCATTTCGGAGAGGTGAACAGCCCGGATGTTCACTCTGGTAGTCTCAGTTTAGAGAATTGTAACATCCTGGTTATTTGCACTGAGATTCCCACTTTACAGAGCTGGACGATCCCGGAAAATGCCCAGTTGAGAGAGCTATACGATCACAGCTCCTCCCACCGCGATTCACATTTGTGATAGCCTGACATTCCAGTGTGTTCAGACTGAAATTCCCAGTTTAGAATGATTGACCATCCCCACCATCCAGACAGAAATTCTCAGTTCAGTAAACTGGACCATCCCAGCTGCTTACACCGAGATTCCCCGTTGGGGGAACTCGAACCTCCAGCTGCTTGCATAGGGCCTTCCCCTTTAAAAAGCTGAACCACACCGAACTTCACTGTAATATTCCCAAGTCATAAAGGTGGACCAACCCATCAGTTCACTCTGAGATTCCCAGGTTCGGGAGCTGTTTGCACTGAGATCGCAGTTTAGTGCGCTGGACTATCCCGGCTGTTCACACTGCGATTCTCAATTTAGAGTGCCGGACTACACCACTTCTACACATGCAGATACCCATTTTGCATACCTGGACTATCCCGGCTTTTCACACTGTGATTGCCAATTTAGAGAAATTGATCATTCCACCTGCCCATTCTGAGATTTCCAGTTTAGAGAGCAGAATCATCCCAAATCCTCACACTGTTAATTTCAGTTTAGGCAGCTGGACAATCGCGGTTGTTGACACTAAGATTCCCAGTTTAGAGAGCTGGACCATCCAAGCTGTTCACAATGAGATTCCTAGTTCACAGACCCGGACCAACCCAGCTGTTCTCACTGGAATCCCAGTTTAAAGAGCTAGAACATCACGGCTGTTCACACTGGCATTCCCAGTTTAGAGAGATGTATCTTTCCAGCTGATCGTTTCGGGAAACCAAGTTTTAGAGAGCACGACGATTCCGGCTGTTCCAACTGAGATTCGCAGTTTCAAGAACTGGACCATCCCGTCTGTTCACTGTGAGATATCCATTTCAGAGAGCTGAACTATCTCAAATGTCCACACTGAGATTCCCAGTTCAATGACCTGGACCATCCGAGCTGTTCACACGGTGATTCGCAGTTTGCAGAGCTGAAATATCCCGCTATTCATAGAGAATCCCACTTAGAAAGCAGGAACATCCCAGCTCTTCACACCGAGATTCACAGCTTAGAGAACTGATCCAGCTGATCGCAGTGAAAAACCCAGTTCAGACAGCAGGACTATTCTGGCTGTTCACATTGAGATTTCCAATTTAGAAAGCAGGACGATCCTCGTTGTTAGCACTGAGATTTCCAGTTAAGGGAGCCAGACCATTCCGGATGATCACACTGAGATTTTCAATTTAAAGAGTGAGACCATCCCGGCTGGTCAAACTGAGATTCAAAGTTTCGAGAGCTGCACCGTCACGGCTATTCACACTGAGATTCCCACTTTAGACAGCCAGGCCATCCGAGCCTCATTCCTGATTAAGGGCTTTTGCCCGAAAAGTTGATTTTGCTGCTCCTCGGTTGCTGCCTGACCTGCTGTGCTTTTCCAGCACGACTCTAATCTAGACTCTGATCTCCAACATCTGCAGTCATCACTTTTGAATCGGCCGCCCCGGCTATTCACATTGAAATTCTCAGTTTGGAAAGCAGGACGATATTGACTGAATTCACTGACATTCTTATTTTAGGGAGAAAAACCATCCCAATTTTTCAAACCAAGATTTCCGGTTTAAACAGGTGGGCCATCCCAAATTTTCGCACTGAGATTCAAATTTACGAATTAGTCCATCCCGGTTGTACCCACTGATATGCCCAGCGTAGAGTGTTGGACCATTCCGGCTGTTCACACTGATATGCCCAGTTGAGAGAACTTGTCCATCTGAGCTGTAATCCATGAGATTCCCATTTGAGGGACTGGACAATCCCAGCATTTCGCAATGACATTCCCGTTTTAGAGAGGTGGAGAATCCTGGCTGTTCACATTAAGTTTCCAGAGCTATAGAGCTGGACCATCCAGACTGTTCACACTGAGATCCCCCGTTTAGCGAACTCCATCATTCACTCTGTTTCACTGAGATTCTCCCTTTAGAGGGCTGAACCTCCCCGGCTGCTCACACTGAAATTCCCAATTTAGAGAACCGGACCATCCCTTTGATCACACTGAGATTTGCAGTTTACAGAGCCGCACCATCACAGCTGTTCGCACTAAGATTCCTAATTTCGAGAGCTGGAACATTCCGGCTGTTCACATTAAGATTCCCAGTTCAGAAAGTACTACCATTCCGGCTGTTCGCACTGAGATTCCCAATTTGGAGAGCTGGACTTTCCCAGCTGCTAATACTAGGATTCCCAGTTCAGGGACCACCTGGCGTTAAAGGAACTCGACCATCCCGGCTCTTCCCACGGAGATTCCCTGTTTAGTGAGATGAACCAAACTGGCTGTTCACTCTGATTTTCCCAAGTTAGAGACCTAAACCATTCTAGCTGTTCACACTCAGATTGGCAGTTAAGGAGCGGAACCACCCTAGCAGTTTACACAGAAATTTCCAGGTTAGAGTGTGGACCATCCCGGCAGTTCACACTGAGATTCCCAGTGCAGAGAGCTGGACCATCCCGGCTGTTCACAATGCAATTCCCATTTGAGAGAGATGGAACATCATGGCCGTTCAAACTGAGATTCCAAGTTTCGAGATCATGCCGACCACGACGTTTCACACTGAGATTTTAAGTTTAGAGAGCTGGACCATCCGTTTCTTCACGTTGAGATTCCTCATTTTGAGACCAGGCCATCCTGCCTGTTCACAGCAAGAGTCCCCGTTCGGAGAAGTGGATCATCCCAACTGTTCGCACTGGCATTCCACGTTTCGAGAACTGGGCTGTCCAAGCTGTTCATGCTGAGATTCCCAGTGTAAAGAACGGGAACACACTGGCTGTTCTCACGTGGTTTCCAGTGGGGGAGCTGAAACATCTTGGCTGCTCACTCTGAGATTCCCAATTTAGGGAGCTGGACCATTCCGATTGTTCACACTGGGATTCACGGTTCTGAGTGCTGTGCCATCCCAGCTCTTAAAACTCGATTCCCAGTTTCGGGAGCTGGACGATCCCCACTGTTCACATTGAGATTCTCAGTTTAGAGGGCCGGAAAATCTCAGCTGTTCACACAGTGATCCCTTTTTAGAGATCTGGACTATCTGTCCGTTCATAATGAGATTCCCAGTTTACTCAACTGGACCATCCTGCTCTTTACACTCAGTTTCCCAGTGTCGAAAGCCAGACGATCCCAAATGTACACGTTGGATTTCACAGTTTCGATCGACGGACCATCCCAGCTGTTCACACATAGATTCCCAGATAACAGAGCAGAATCATACCGGATGTTCACACAGAAGTTGCGAGGTTGGAAAGCAGGATGACAAACCCAGCTGTTTACATCGAGATTCCTAGTTTACAGAGCCAGACCATCTCAGCTGTTCACACTGAGGATCCCAGGTTAGACAGCCAGACCATTCCGTTCGTCCATACTGAGATTCCCAGTTTAGAGAGCAAGACCATCCCAGCTATTCAAACTGAGGATTCCAGGTTAGACAGCCAGTCGCTCCGGGGCTGTTCTCATTGAGATTCCCAGCTTAGAGAGCTGGACAATCACGACATTCACACTGTGATTCCGAGTTTAGGGGATGGAACATCTTGTCTGCTCACACTGAAATTTCCAGATTAGACAGCTGGAACACTCCGGCTGTTTACACTGAGATTTCCAGTTACAGAGCTAGCATCCAGGTGATTCACATTGATTTTCTCAGTTTAGTGTTCTGGACCGTCCCAAATATTCACAGTGAGGCTCCCAGTTTAGAGTAAACCGTCCTAGCTGTTCACACCAGGACTCCAAGTTTAGAGAGACGGACCATCCCTGTTATCCACACCTAATTTCCCAGTTTAAAGAGCTGGCTCATCCCATCTGTTCTCACCGAGATACCCGTGCAGGGAACTCGAATATCCTGACTGTTCTCATCTAGATTCCCTGTTTAGAGAGCTGAACCACCTCAGCTGTTCACTCTGAGATTCCCAGTTTAGGGAGCGAAAAAATTGCATTCCCAGTATGGAAAGGTATACGATCTGAGCTTTTCACACTGAAAATCTCAGTGTACAGAACTAATTTATCCCAGAATTTCACACTGAGCTTCCTCGTTAAAAGAGCTGGGTCCATTGCAGCTGATCACACTGAGAATCCCTGTTTAGATGGCAGGATGATCACGGCTGTTTCTACTAAGTTTCCCAGTTTGTGAACTTAATCATCCTGGCTCTTCACACTGAAAATCCCCGTTTCAAGAGCTGGACCATTCCGTTTGTGAACACTGTGATTACCAGTTTGCGGAGCAGGACCATTCCTCCTTTTCACATTCAGATTCCCATTTTGCAGCTCTGTACCATCCTGGCAGCTCATAGTGAGATTCTCAGTTCAGAGAGGTGGACAATCCCGTCTGTTCACACTGCGATTCCGTGTATAATGAACTGAACCATCCTGAGGGTTCACATTCAGACTCTGAACCACCCCGCTGTGCACACTGAGATTCCCAGTTCAGAGAGGTGCAACATTCCGGCTGAAAACGCTGAGATTCCCAGTTTACACAGCTATTATGTAAGCTGTTTGCACTAAGATTCCCAATTTATCGAGCTGTACCATCCCGTCATTTTGCACTGAACATCCCAGTTTAGAAATCAGGACCATTCCATCTGTTCATATTGATTTCCCATTTTACAGCTCTGGACCTTCCCGGCTATACACACGGAGATTCTCAGTTTAGAGGATTGGAACATTCCGGCTGCTTAGTGAGATTCCCAGTTTGCAAACCAACATCCCAGCTGTTCACACTGAGATTCTCAATTTGGAGTGTTCAGCTATCCCGTTCAGGGATCGCGACCACCCCGGTTGTTCTCACCGAGATTCCCTTTTGAAAGAACTGAACCTTCGCGGCTGTTCACACTAAGATTCCCAGATTAGAGCGCTGGACTATCCCATCTGGTCACATTGGGATTCCCAGGGGAGAGAGCCGGACTTTCCTAGCTGATCACACTGAGAATCCCAATTTTGTGAGCAGGACGATTCTAGCTCTTCCAAATGAGTTTCCCAGTTTAGCGAGATGGACCATCCCGACGTTAACTCTGAGATTACCTGTTCACAGAGTTCGACCAACCCGTGTATTCAAACTGAAATTCCCAATGTAGAGAGCTGGAAAAGCCAGGCAGATTCTGAGATTCCCAGTTCACAGAGATGGACCACACTGTTTGTTCACTTTGAGATTCCCATTTTACAGATCCGGACCATCCCGGAAGTTCACACTGAGAATCCCAATGCAGAGAGCTGGACCATCCCGGCTGTTCACAATGCACTTCTCATTTTAGAGAGATGGACCATTCTGGCCGTTCAAACTGAGATTCCAAATTTCGAGATCATGTAAGGTTTGCAGTTCTTGGAGATCAGAGTCGAGAGTTGATGACGGGGTCCGGCCCGAAACATCGATTCTCCTGCTCCACTGATGCTGTCTGACCTGCTGTGTTTTTCCAGCAACATATTCTCGGCTCTCATATTTGATCCTAAGATGACCTTCTGACCACACGTATATGCAACCACAAACTCCCGAAATTTCAATCTCTAAAATGTTGCTTCTCTCCACCTCACTCCAGCTCAATTGTTACTGTAACTCCTTACCCGTGCCTGCGTTGCCTTACAATTGACTATTCAGGTAGAGAACACCTGATTTCCAGATTGAACAACATAGAACATAGAACATTACAGCGCAGCACAGGCCCTTCGGCCCTCCATGTGGCACCGTCCTGTCATACTAATTTTACGTCTATACTAATTTAAAGGTCATCCCACCTAAATTATTCCATGTACATCCATTTGCCTGACCAATGACGACCTAAATGCACTTAAACTTGGGGAATCTACTACCGATGCAGGCAACCCCTTACTACAATCTGAGTAAAGAAACGAGATCTGATATCTATCTTATACCTATTTCCCCTCACTTTAAAGTTGTGTCCCCTCGTGTTTGCCGTCCCCATATTTCGTAAAAAGCTCTCCCTGTCCACACTATCTAACCCTCTGACTATTTTTTATGTCTCTAATAAGTCACCTCGCAATCTTCTCCACTCTAACGAAAACAACCTCAAGCCCCTCAGCCTTTCCCCATAAGACATTCCTTCCAAGCCAGGCAGCATCCTAGTAAATCTCCTCTGCACCCTTTCCAAACCTTCCACATCCTTTGTATAATGCGGTGACCAGAACTGTACACAATACTCCAAGTGTGGCTGCACCAGAGCTTTGTACAGCTGCAACATAACCTCCTGGTTCCTGAACTCAGTCCCTGAATTAATAAAGGTCAAAACACTGTATGCCTTCTTAACAACCCTGCCAATCTGGGTAGCAACTTGCAGGGATATGTGTACATGGACACCGAGGGTTCTCTTCTCACCTGCACTTCCAAGAATCCGACCATTAGCCCAGTACTTTGCTTTCCGATTCCTCTGCCCAAAGTGTATCACATCATACTTGTCCACATTAAGCTCCATTTTCTACCTCTTAACCCAGATCAGCGTCCTATCTATGTCTCTCTGAAACCTACTACATTTTTCGTCACTATCCACAACACCACCGACGTTCGTATCGCCCGCAAATTTACTGACCCACACTTCTAAGCCCTCATCCAGGTCATTTATAAAAATGACGAACAGCAGTGGACCCAAAACCGACCCTTGAGGTGCGCCGCTAGTAACTGGACACCAAGATGAACATGCTTCATCAACTACAATCCTCTGTTTTCTTTCAGCAAGCCAATTAGTGAGCCAGGTTGCTATGTCTCCTAAAATCCCATTCCTCCACATTTTGTATAATAGCTTATTGTGGGGAACCTTATCGAACTCCTTGCTGAAATCCATAAACACCACATCAACCGGTTTATTCTCATCTACCTGTTTGGTCACTTTGTCAAAAAACTCAATATGATTCGTTAACCACAACCTACCCTTCACAAAACCGTGGTGACTGTCCCTGAGAAGAGTATTCTTTTCTACATGATGATAAATCCTATCTCTTATAAGCTTTTCCAACATTTTGCTAACAACTGAAGTGAGACTCATTGGTCTGTAATTACCAGGATTGTCTCTACAAACATTTTTGAAAAATGGAACCACATTTGCTATGCTCCAGGCCTCAAGTACTATTCCTGTAGACAATGATGATTTGAAGATCAATGCCAATTCTCTGCAATCTCTTCCTTTGCTTCCCAGAGGACTCTAGGATAGATCCCATCCGGCCCAGGGGACTTGTATGTTTTCACACTCTGCAGTATTTCTCATACCTCTTCCTTGTGAACCTCAATCTCTTCCAGCTAGGTGCAAGTATCTCTGTATCTTCCTCGCCAACATTTTCATTTTCTGTCACGAACACTGTCGAACAATATTTATTCAGTGCTTCCCCATCTCCCCTGACTCCGCACACAACTTCCCTTTATTATTCTTGATTGGCCCTAATTAAACTCTCGGTCATTCGTTTATTCCTGACATACCAATGGAAAGCCTGAGGGTTAACCCTGGTCCTATCCGCCAACAACTTCTCATTTCACCTCTTGGCTCTTCTGAGCTTTCTCTTTCGATCTTTCCTGACTTCCTTGTAACCCTCAAGCACCCTAACTAAGTTTCACATTTTGTTGTAACATAAGCCTTCTTCTTCTTCTTGACCAGGGATTCCACTTCCTTTGTAAACCACGGCGCATGCGTTCTATATCTTCCTCCCTGCAATATTCTGATTCTAGACTTTCACACGATGGGTGACACCCTCTCAGCGTTTACCCTGCCAAACCCCTGAAGAATCCCATATGTTTCAATGAAATCACCTCTGATTCGTCCAAAGTCCAGTGCGTATAGTCTCAACCTGTTCAGCATTTACTTATAAGGTACTCCCTGCAAACCAGGGATCAACCCAGTGATCATTTTCCAAAATTCTTTCAATGAGCATAAATACTTCCATAAATAAATGGACCAAAGCTGCTTAGATTACTGCAGGTGCGCTCTCACCAGCACTTTGTGCAGTTGGGCTAAGACATAGACTGCAAACTCTGATACTGCAAGCCCTTGAAACAAGGTACAACATTTCATTCTCGTTCCTAACTTCCTTTCCTATGTGTGAGCTAGCTTTCTGTGTTGCCTGCAAAATTAACGTCAGGTTCTTTTGTGGTGCAGCTCACTACGTTTTTTAAAACTTAAATCGTCCATTTCTTCGTTATCTCCACTGACATGATCTATATGGACTTCAGTAAGGCGTTCCACAAGGTTTGCCATAGAACACTGATAAGCAAGGTGAGATCTCATGGAATACAGAGAGAACCAGCCATTTGGATACAGAACTGGTTCAAAGGTAGGAGGCAGAGGGTGGTGCTGGAGGGGTGCTTTTCAGAATGGAGTCCTGTGACTAGTGGAGTGCCATAAGGATCGGTGCTGGGTCCACTACTTGTTATGATTTACATAAATGATTTGTATGCGAGCATAAGGGGTTTACTTAGTAAGTTTGCAGGTGACAACAAAATTAGAGGTGCAGTGGACATCGAAGAAGGTTGCCTAAGATTGCAACAGGATCTTGACCAGATGGGCCTATGGGTTGAGAAGTGGCAGATGGAGTTTAATTCAGATAAATGCGAGGTGCTCCATTTTGGGAAAACAAATCTTAGCAGGATTTAAGCACTTATTGGTAAGTTCCAAGGGGCTATTGGTGAGAAAGAGGCCTTGGAGTGGAGTCGCAGGTAGATAGGTGAGTGAAGAAGGCGTTTGGCCTGCTTTCCTTTATTGGTCAGAGTATTGAATACATGTAGTTGGGAGGTCATGTTGCGACAGTACAGGACATTGTTTAGGCCACTGTTGGAATATTGCGTGTAATTCTGGTCTCCTTCCTATCGGAAAGATGTGAAATTTGAAAGGGTTCAGAAAAGATTTACAAGGATGTTGCCAGGGTTGAAGAATTTGAGCTATAAGGAGAGGCTGAAGAGGCTGTGGCTGATTTCCGTGGAGCTTTGGATGCTGAGTGGTGACCTTATCGACGTTTACAAAATTCTGAGGGGCATGGATATGGTCAGTAGACGAAGTCTTTTCCCTTGGCCTCGGGAGTCCAGACTGGAGGGTGAAGGTTTAATGTGAGAGGGGAAAGATTAAAAAGAAAAGACCTACGGGGCAATGTTTTTAGACCGAGGGTGATACGTATATGGAATGAGCTGCCAGAAGAAGTGGTGGATGCTGGTAGAATTGAAACATTTAAGAGGCAGTTGGATGGGTATATGAATAGGAAGGGTTCAGAGGGGTATGGGCCGGGTGCTCCCAGGTGGGACGAGATTGGGTTGGGATATCTGGTCGGCATGGACGGGTTGAACCGAAGGGTCTGTTTCCGTGCTGTACATCTCTACACCTCTATGACTCTAAATGAACAAATTCACATTTTTCCAAGTTATTCTACATTTCCCAACTTCTTGCCCACTTCTCCTCTCAAGATCTCTCTGTAAATTGTATGCAACCTTCTCAGACCTTGAGTGTTGTGAAAATTCTCCCTCTATCATTGTAACAGGTTTTTTTCTGGATTACTGGGCAGTGGGAAGCATGTGCAGTTGATACATTCATAGCGGGTACTTTTGGAAATGACTGGGTGGAGCTTGCTGCCCATTGTTCAGAATAGAGACAAAATATCAATAAGTTGTATTAGCCTTTCACTAATAATGTCTTATTGGCGAAGCGCAGTAGCAGCACAGAGGGAAAGAAAAGGAAGCAAATTCTGCTCTTACCGTCAGGCTAATTCTTGGAACATTCTAGCTCGTGTCAAAGATCTGCGCTCTGCTCACTGACATGAAATCTCAAGAAGGAAACTCATGGAAACCCATTTGGTTTCCCTCATGGACTGACTGCTAGTCTCGAAAAGGGGTGAAATGCACAGTCATCTGGTCCAGGAAGATGGGATTTTGTGAGTTTCTAACCCGAACTGACAGTGCCGGGTTTTATTAACTTGCATCATAGGATAGTAAAAGTGGACTTGCAGGTGTGGATCTCAGTAATTGTAACGCCAAACTCTGACTGAATTACTGAACTCATCATTACATCGACATTTGCGTTGCGTGTGAGTATGCTGTACCAGTTCATTCTTACTTGGTGCCTGAAATTTCTCATTTGATTCACCACTTTCTCTTGACAGATTATCCCCAAATCTGCTCACTGTGTCCTGATTCATTTCATGATCAGCTGATGAGTTTACGTTTTATCATCCTCATGGATAAGTTCTGTCAACAGCTGTATCACATGTCCCCTGAATTTGCTTTGCTAAAATCAGAACAAACTCAGTTTCTCCAAACTCTATAAGGTACACATCAGGATTGTGTTAGGACATGTTCCAATTGGCTGCATCAATGCAGTCCCCAACAATGATAATGAAAGTGAACATTCTAGAGGTCAAAGAACTGTTCCAGAATGGGTGTCCCAGACACCACCATCAACATTTCCTCTCTTCACCACCGAGGCACCGTGCCAACATTTTGTCAACAGTAAAGTTTCCATTGTACTACCTGACCATAGGGCTGTTCTCTCATTAGGGAGCGATGATGAGTGTTGTTTTAACCTGAAGATTACCGCAGCCCAGTCAAAGAGAGAGGTTGAGAAGGAGACTCAATCGATTGTAAATGGATCCTCTCGATGTGTATCAGCACTAGAAGTGTCACATAATTGTGTATGTTAAAGAAACCTCTAAAGATGCAACTAAACCTCCCTGTTCCTTGAAACATCCTGGTAAATCTTCACTGCCCCCTCTCAGGGACCTGTCATCATTCACAATGTGTGGATGATCTCCGGTTTGCGTCGATCCATTTGCTCTGTATTCCAGTGGATGACCTCTTCATGCAGCAACAATCATACTGACCATTCCATCCTGTAAGGTTGGAAGACACAGCAATCTTGGTACCACGAAGAGGTACTTACATGTATGCTTACAATCCCAAGCTGACAACATTATGAATGAAATGCTGCAAAAAGGAATAAGAATACGTGAACTAGCACAGACTCAATGATCACAGTGCTTTTTTCTTTGTCCTGTACATCACTGAGTCACAACGTAGGTGCATGACAAGCCACATTTGAAGTCAGGTGCCCTGTATTTTCGAAGGAACATAAGGTAGAGAGGTAGGGCTGGAGTAATTTTGGGAGTGGTGCGCACAGGAATCTGCAAGTGCCACATCAAGTGAAGAATTAAAAATGGCTTTCTTTTCCGCATATGGCTGGAACTAGGGGAAATCACATTTTGCTAATATCTGTGAAGATGAGGATGGTTCAGAGATATGGTGGATTGTGAGGCTGGAGAGAATTGCAGAGATTGGGTGGTTGAACGAACGTTGATTGAAAAGAATGTGGAGCATTGACTGAAGAGAAAGAAAGTAAATTGTTTAACTTTAATGAGGCAAGGATCAGACACGATTTTAGACGGTTACAGGATAGCCAGGAAGAAATTGAAGAATGAACGGAGATGAAGACAGATGGTAGCAAGGTATTAAAATTTCAAAATATTGCCACAATTTCGATTAGAGAGATGTTGAAGCCATTTTTCAAATTTCTTTTGAAAACATGACCAGGCAGAAGGAGTGGCCAGAGAACTTGGCAGTAAGGTTTGTTCAGCTGAAGCTGGTAAGCAGAGCTATTGAGGGATTTGCAGCGGTCTCAAATGAGGTATCAACAGATTACGCAGGTGGCAAAAAGGCGATTGTGAATGCCTATGAATTGGTACCAGAAGCATATAGACAGCGGTTCTGAAACATAAAGAAGGAACAACGTCAGACTTATTTTGAATTCGAAAGCATTAAACGTGGGAGTTTTGATTCAGGCCTTAAGATAGGTATGGCCTTTTAGCGATTATTCTGCTGGATGGTGTTAAAAACTCACTTCTGGAGATGATAAGAGCTTTTTTGGATGAACGCAAAAGATCGTGAATGAGAAGAGCAACAGAGTTTTCATCTGTACATACATTGGTTTATAAAGCAAAAATCAGCTTCCAACAGGACTTTTTTCTCATGAGGGACAGAAATTGGGAGAATGGGCGATCATTCACTATAAAGCAAGGAATAGTTTACGACAGGTGAAAAAGGAAGCCCAAGAGGATGGAAATGAGATGAAATACCTCAGGTGTTTTCACTATAATAAAGTATGACAAACAACATTAGAGTGCTGGTGTTTAAACAACATCATTTGGAAAAGGTGTTTCCACTGCAAAAAAATAGATTACATAAGATCACAGTGATAATCGTTGAAAAAACTCTGCGGGAAAAGATGTGGTAGAAGTGGCTAAGCCAGTGGATTTATAGAAAGTAGTGAAGGCAACCTCAAGAAAAGTCAAGAAACTGGTGGAGCCTGCACAGCCTGGGCAAGACCTGGGTATTATGTTCATGCCCGATCTCAAGAAAACATCACCTCTGTGGCCGAGAGTGTGGTCCTGGAAAAGCACAGCAGGTCATACAGCATCCGAGGAGCAGGAGAATCGATGTTTCGGGCATAAGTCCCTCATCAGGAATGAGGCTAGTGGGTCGGGCCTGAGAGACAAATGGGAGGGAGTGGGGTTGGGTGGATATAGCAAGACGTATATGAATGAGAAGCTTGGGACTGGAATAATGCGTGGTAAGGGGAAATTAGGAAGTTGTTAAAATTCACCTTTATCCCGTTTGGTGGCGATTTCTAAGGCGGAATGTGAAGCGCTCCAAATCCAGGCCTGGGGTGTTAACGGTTTGGTGCCTCCTTCAGGCGTCGGTGGTAGCCAGTTGTATCCAGCATCTAACATTTTCTAACATGTTACCTGAGAGAGTGGTAAATTGTGGAAAGGATGGACAGGAATTTAGCGTTTACTTGTGTAAGATCAGTATGGAGAACCAAATCAAGAGTGGGGATGTAAAAGTGTAATTTATTGAAAGCATGCCAGTTCCAGGAATACAGTTCGTTCATGGGACCAACTTAGTATGAGCAAGATGGAGTGACGACACTTGGTGTGAACCAGCCAGAAGGAAGACCAGGGAAATGCTGAGTCAAAAGAAAAATACCCTGGATATATTCAGATGCCACTTTCATCATTCAAAGTAAGAAGCTAAAACTGAAAGGCAAGAAGAAGGAGTTAATGTTCAGTCATCGGACACCCTGTTTGATGTAATGGTGCAGAAAAAAGTGAAGATGCTTGTAATAGATGCATATTCAGAAAATATGTCAGAATGTGAAACAAGGGTCGTTATTTTAAATTTAAAATCCTAAGATGAGAATGGAGGCAATGGCAGTTTAGAGAGAGCTAGTTGGGTGAAAGTGCACCAGATTGTGTTGTCGGTGGCATTATCCATAATAGCGGAAAATATTAGAGGGAGCACACGAATTGCCAGTACGATGTCAATCAGTTGTGATGATTGCACAGCCTAAGGCACAAAGACACTTCTATTGATCTGGACTGCACAAGGATGTGGTTAGCGTTGCCGGTGATGTCATATGTGCCAACTGGTAGGTAAGCCACAGGCAGTAACGGAATCAGCATATTTCTTGCCAATTCCCTGATATGAGGAACACTTCATGCAGGCTACGATGGTTGTGTACGTTTCCTCCATTAGCCAGAATTGACAGCCAATACTTGAAAATCATAATGGATATATCTAACCGATTTGCAAAAGCAAATAAATCATGGAATATTAAAGCACAAGGAATGATGCTGGAACTTGTAACGTTTAAGCAAAGAAAATTCAACAACCACTTAAGTCAGCATCTTGTCCCTTGTTCCCTTGTGATCTCAATTGATGAAGTTCAAGATTGCATTGCTTTTTCTCACTGCTGCCTCAATCAAGACCAGAACAGCTTTCATTTTCGGTTCTCCCGCATACAACGTATAAGCCAAAAACAAGACAGCGTTCTTTCTGGACCAATGTGCTACATGGACAGCAGAAGCTACACGATGAGCAGCAGAAAGTGCATCAGAAGGGTAAAACACATTATACAGCATAATAATTCCTAATATGTCATAGCAATAGGCACAGTAGTGTACAAATTACAGCGTAATAAAATAATAATTGTTCATATAACATCGCTCCAGCAGCAAATTGAAGTCATGAAAAGAGGTTCCGATGAATTGAGTCTGTTGACACACTATTAAGGAGCCGCATGAGAGCAGGGGAAGAAACTGTTGTAAAGTCTGGCCATTAAAGAGCGAATGCTCTGGTATGGTCTACCAGACAGCAAGAGACAGAGGAGTTTGAGTGAGGGATTTTGGGGTCTTCCACAATACTTTTAGCCTTTCGGATTCAGCCGATGGTGAACATGTGTCCTGGATCTGCATCACGTCCCTCTCTTTCAGCCACAACATCTGGTTTCAAGTCCGACCTGCTATGGAGTTCTGCAGGGCGTTTTGTTTTTTCCTGATTTGTTAATCGATGATTGAACCACGTCAACTATATTCTGTTTCAGCTGAAATTAAATAACTCTGCCTCAGTCAACGGGTCTGAGAGCAGAGGAGGCAGTGGTGCGAAGTAGGATAATAAATTCAAGTTAATTTGTACAAAAACTGATCAACTTCCACAGTGGATCTGTGTAGTAGTCATTCATTGCAAGATGGATTGAAACATTTATAAGATTCTGAGTAACTCATAAACGTGCACTTGCAAGGTTGTCCTTTTCAGTCCCAAACCACACGTTATATTGATCTGTGTGAAAATCTTTTTCCACTGAAGCATACATTTGAGTCAATTGGTTGCATACACCTGTGTCAGAATGTATAAATGAATATGCGTTGTGGTTCTTTTAGTTTGAAACTAGAGCTTGGTCACTGCGTGGATTTCAGGTCTGTGACCAGTGTATGTGTCACTCTCCCCTCTAATCACATAAGATTCCTCTTGGTGTTTTCCTTACCTGGGGGACACATGCTCCAGGTAGAGCGAGCAGGGAGCTGACTGGATGAGAAAGAACGTCGGCAGAGAGGGGCCTTTGAGTGACAAAACTGAACGTTTTTAAAAAATAATTCCTGTCATCTACAGATGCTTTTGCCAGGTGGAAGTAGCAGGAGGTGAGTATTAGAATGTGCATGTGTATGCATTAGGCATCTCAATGCTAGAATTAGAACATTGAACTTAAAACAATACAATGCAGAACAGGCTCTTCGGCCCTCGACGTTGCACCAACCTGTAAACTAATCCAATCTTACCGCCTTACACTATCCCATCATTATCCATGTGCTTATCCAGATATTGTATTAATCTCCCTGAAGTGGTGCAATTAAATACATTGGCAGGCAGGGAATTCCAAGTCTTTACTATTCTCTGAGTAAAGAACCTGCATCTTACATCTGCCTTGAATTTGTCACCCCTCACTTTGTAGTTATTCCCTCTTATACAAGCTGACGTCGTCATCCTAGGAAAAAGACTTTCACTGTCTTCTCTATCAAATCCTCTGATCATCTTGTATGTAACTCTCAAATCCCTTCTGAGCCTTCTTATTTCCAATGACAAAAGACCCAACTCTCTCAGACTTTCCTCATAAGACCTTCCCTCTTTTCCACGCAACATCCAAGTTCTCCTCTGCACCTTTCCCAAAGCTTCCACATGTTAATTGTAATGGTTCGACAAGAACTGCTCACCATATTCAAAATGAGAACACACGAGCATTTTGTATAGTTGCAGCATGGCATCACGGCTCTGGAACCCAATCCCTCTTACAATAACATCCGCCTTCTGAACAGCACTACCAACCTGGACTGCAACGTTTCAAGATCTGAGGACACGAACTCCAATATCCATCTGCAAATCCACAGCACCAAGAATCTTTTTATTGACCCTGTATTCTGCCTTCCTGTTATTCTTCCCAAAGTGATTCTCCTCACATTTAGCTGCTTTGAACGCCATTTCCATCTCTCAGCCAAATTATGCAGGTTATCCAAGTTCCCCTGTAACCTGCAACATGCTTTCACACTGTCCACTACTCTAACGACTTCAGCGTTTTCTGCACTTACTAACCCTTTCTCCAATTCCTGCCTTTAAGTGATTCATCACAATGACAAACAGCAGTGGTTCCAAGTCTGATCCTTGTGGCACACCACTAGTAACACACTCTAGGCTGAATATTTTCCATCAAGAACCAATAATCGACTGTTTTTCAGAAATCCAATGTCTAATGCAATTTGCAAAATCAACTTTAATCTCGTGCATCTGCATATTCTCCAACAGCCTACCACGTGGAAGGTTATCAAAGGTTTTACTGAAGTCCATGTCCACCACGTCAACTGCCCTACCCTCATCTACAAGAATGGTCAACTTCTCAAAAAACTCATTGAGCTTTGTGAGACACGACGTGCTCTTGACAAAACAATGTTGACTATCTGATATCACATTGTTGCTTGCCTGATGATTATAAATCATATATTTTTTAGATTAGATTACTTACAGTGTGGAAACAGGCCCTTCGGCCCAACAAGTCCACACCGACCCGCCGAAGCGCAACCCACCCATACCCCTACATCTACCCCTTACCTAACACTACGGGCAATTTGGTAATGGCCAATTCACCTGACCTGAACATCTTTGGACTGTGGGAGGAAACCGGAGCACCCGGAGGAAACCCAGCTGACACAAGGAGAATGTGCAAACTCCACACATTCAGTCGCCCGAGTCGGGAATTGAACCCGGGTCTCTGGTGCTGTGAGGCAGCAGTGCTAATCACTGCTCTTATATCTCTTAAAATTATTTCCAAAACACTTTTCCTACAATAAAAGTTAAGCACACTAGTTTATAATTATCTGGGTCATTTCTATTGCCCTCTTGAGCAAGCGCACAACATTTCCAACCCTCCAGTCCTCGGGTACTAAATCTGCAGAAAATGACGACACAAAGATTAAAGCCAAAGGCACGGCCGTCTGCTCCCAAGTTCCCAGAAAATCCCCGGATTAATCCCATCCTGCCCAGAGGAGTTCTCTACTTTCAATCATTCTGGAAATGATAACACCCATTCCTTAATAACCTCGATCTATTCTATTCCAATATGCCGAATTTCATTCTTCTCCTGTAAAATATTCTCATTTTTTCTAATTTATAAGCGATTATAAATAATCGATTCGCATCTCTCCGATCTCCACAGGATCCATACAAAACATCCCACTTCTTTTCTTTGACTGGCCCTATTCCTACCCCAGTCATCCTTTTATTCCACACATAACAATAGAAAGCTTTAGTGTTCTCCTTTATTTCAACTTCTAAAGACTCATTATGTCCTCTATTTGCTCTTCATAACTGTCTATTTAAACCCTAACTGGCTACTCTGTACCTTCCCATCACCTCATCTGAGCCATCTTGACTCATCAACACATTAGCCTCCTTCATCCGTTTAACTTTAGTTCCTTCACCGTATCACTTCCTCCCTGTCTGACAGGGACATACCTATCAAGGACGCGCAATGCCTGTGCCTTAAACCGGCTCCACACTTCGATTGTCCTCATCCCCTTAATTTTGCTACGCCATTGTATACATCCAAAGTCTTGTCTAATCGCATTTTAGTTACCCTTGCCCCCATCAATAACTCCTGGCCTGTGACACGTGCCTATCTCTTTGCATCGCTAAATTAAACATAATTGAATTATGGCCTGCATTTTCAAAGTGCTCACCTAGAACTAAATCAAACATCTGGCTTTGTTTCATTACAAGGCACCAAATCAAGTATGGCCTCAATTCTTGATGGCCTTTCAACATAGATTGTCAGGAAACTCTCGTATAAAAAAATAACAAAAACTGATCCATCCGATTTACTAAAGTTAGAGAATTTTCAGTCAATGTTGGGGAAGTTAAAGTCCCCCATAATCACCACAGTGTTGCTCTCACTCCCACTCAGAATCATATTGCCAATACTCTCCTCCACCTCCCTGGAGTCTGTGGTAGCTTATAAAAACTCCCTGCAGTGTAACCTCTCCTCTCCTGTTCAAGACCTCAGCCCATACAATCTCAGTAGACGAGCGCTCGTCAAAGGTTCCTTCAGCTACTATTATACTGTCCTTGACGAATAAGGACCCACTTCCCACTCCTTTAACGCCTTGCCTTTTCTTAATGAAAGATGTGAACTCTGGAAACTGCAACATCCATTCCTCACTCGGCGCTTTCCATGTCTCTGAAATGGCCACTAATCGAAGTTCCAAATCTGTATCCATGCTGCAAGCCCAGCTAGCTTATTTCAATTACTTATGGCGTGAAGTGGACACATTGCAAACCAGCTTCGTGTCTGCTAACACATTCCTGTGACGGTGAAATACTGTCCATGCCCTCCCTACTGTCATCGTCCTGTGCACTGGAAATACACCTCATGTTCCCTTCCCTTACTGAGCTAATTTAAACCCACCCGAATAGCAAAGCCAATTTCCCACCCAAGAATTTAGTAGCCCTCAGTTTCAAGTGAAGACCGTCCTGTTTGTAAAGCTTCAATCTTCCCTAGAATGAACCCCAATTATCCAAGTTCCTGAAAATCTCCCTCTTCCACCGCCCCTGTGGCCATGTTTTCACGTGATATCTCTCCATATTCTTTGCCTCGGTATCACGTGGCATGAGTTCCAAACGAGATATATCAACTCTTGTTTGTTTTTGCACTCAGCTTTCACGCAAACTCCCTGAAATCCTGCCTTACATCCATATCCCTCTTTCTACCTATGTCGTTGGTACCTAAGTGGACCACGACTTGCGTCTTGACACCCTCTTCGTTCATAAGCCCATAGACACAATCAGAGAACTCATGGGCCCTGGCACATGGGAGCCAACACACCAACCGTGAGTCTTGTTGATTCCCAACAAACCTTCCATCTGAGTAGCCAATGATGAACACTCTCCTCCTTTCCCTCCATCCCTCTGTTTAAAGGGACAGATTATTTGCCAGAGACCACTACCCCACTGCATACCCCTGATAGGTCTACCACCGTACAGTATCCAAAACGGTATACATGTTTTATTATCAGAGGAACCACCCGAGGGGATCCATCCACTGACCTTTTTTCTCCCTTCGAACAGTTGCCCACCTTTCTTCGTCCCTGTGAATAACTGCTCCCCTGTGACGCTAACCAATCAAAGCCTCTGCCTCCCAAGCGATCCTGCTCTCGCTCAAATTCCCTAACATGGACTTCGAGAATGACATGTGGCTGCATTTCCTGCAGATATACTTGGATGGTACATTAATAGTGTCCTTCATCTCAAATATCATGCAGTAGGAACATTCCTCTCCCTGCACTGCCATCTCAGGTGGTCCGCTTATCAAAAATCAAAATGGGAGAGAAGCTTACCTGATATGTCCCTGGTATTTCACGTTGGAGGAGGTGGTATGGTTGGAGACCTTCCAACTGTAAGATCTCGAGCTTACAAGACGCTCATTTTTTTGCTGAACGGAATTTTAAAAAAACAACTCCTGGAACTCTCTGTTAAATTATTGGAGTCTCAGCAGCTGGATGTCTGACTGAATCCTTCCTGCACACGCAGCAAGGGAACGTTCTCTTCCAGGTGTGAATTCTCCATTGAGTCACTAATCCAGCCCTTAATCTTGTCACTCTCTTGTTGTAGCCTGCAAATCCACTCAACACTGTCTACAACGCCTGATTCTTGTGTCATCGTTAAACTTACTAACCCACTGCGTCATGTAATTGTATATAGAACATAGAACATTACAGTTCGTTACAGGCCCTTCGGCCCACGATGTTCTCCGACCTGTGAAACCAACCTGAAGTCTGTATAACCTTCACTATTTCATTTTCATTCTAATGTTTATCCAACGACCATGTAATTGCCGTTAACAATGACTAGTCCATTATTGATACAGACAGGGCATTCCACAACTACGACTCTCAGTGTAATTAATCTACCTCTGACATCTGTCCTACATCTGTCGCCCTGAATTTAAAGCTCTGTCCTTTCTCACTGCCCACCCGACCTAATCCTCTGATTATCTTATATGTCACAATTACGTCACCTCTGAGCCTTTTCCCTCGAACGAAAACCGCCACGAGTCTTTCAGCAGTTCCTCGTAAGAACTTCCCTCCTTACCAGCCAACATTCTGGTAAACATCCTCTGAAAACATTCGAAAGCTTTCTATTTACCTACTCTACGGATCACAGAACTGTATGAAATATCCAAGTGCAGCCACACCAGAGATTTTTGCAGTTGCAACATGACCTCATGGCTCCGAAATTCAATCTCTCGACCAGCGAGTCCAACGAATGCCTTCTTAGCAACCCGATCAAACTGATTGGCAGCTTTAACCGATCGAAATGCATGCGTGTCAAGATCTCTCGGCTCATCTTACCTTCATCCCAGAACTCTGTATTCCTGTTGCTCCTTCCAAAGTGAATCACCTCACAATCTTTTGACATATCCCAGCCCGGCTCTGCAGCTTATCGATGTAATTCTGCAACATCGTTCTGTTCTGTCCAAAACTTGACCGACCGTCCTCTGCAAATTTACTCACCCATCCTTCTGCGTCTCCAAGCTGGTCACTTATTTTTTTATAAAAAGCAACAGTGACCCGAAAACAGAACTTTGTGGTACACCAACAGTAACTGAACTCCGAGATGAATATCGCCCATCAACTACCATCTTCTGTCTTCTTTCTGCTAGCTAATTCCCCATCCAAACCGCCAAAGCACTGTCAAGCTCAGGCCTCCTTTTTTTTTAAGTAGCCTACCGTGGGTAAACGTATCCAACGCCTTACTGAAATCCATAAGCACCACATCAACCGCTTTAGCCTCAACCACCTGGACAGTCATCTTCTCAAATAATTCAAAAGTCTTGTGAGGTAGACCATACCACTCACAAAAATATCTCACTGAAATACATATACACCTCATCCGCTGCTCGGAATTCATCATCTCAAAGAACTCAATGAGGCTTGTGAGGCATAACCTGCACATCGCTAAGCCAGGCTCTCTTTAATCAAACTAATTGTTTTTCAAATAGTCGTAAATATCATTTCTCAGAATCATTTTTTGTACCTTGCTTTCCACAGCCGTAATACTGGCTGGCCTCTAAATCCAGAGATTTCCCAATTTTCTTTCTTGAACAGAGGTCTAGCATTGTCCATCCTCCAATCATCCTCGACTGTGTCCCTGGAAAGACCATCGCCAAAGGCCCAGCAATCTCATTCCTCACTCCCTGGAGTAACCTTGGATATATCTGGTCTGGGACTGGGGACTAATCTATCTTGATTCTTCCCAGAATTTCCAGCACATTTACTCACTTAATATGTTCAAGCTGATTAACCTGGTACACAGTGCTCTCACTATCAAACATGCCCCTCGCTCCAGAAACTACTGAAGCAAAAAAACTCCTTTCGGGCATCCCCACCAGTCCAGACAGCAGGTGCAAGTTCAGTACATTATACCTGATCAGCCCTACATCTCTCTGATCATCCTCTATTTCTCATGGTTGCGTCGAACGCATAGATGTGTATTCCGTTATTCAGCAACCTGCTGTGAAGTACGTTGTGAATGGTCTTCTCGAAATCCAAATGAAATATGTTCACTGTCTGTACTTTATCTAACTTGCTTGATAACTGCTCACAGAATTGGAACAGATTTGACATTCGTAATCTTTCTTTGACAAAGCAGTAGTGACTCTGCCCTATTTTACCTATATCAAAGGAATCTGCGGTCTTATCAATGATATTGGATGCTAACAGCTAAGCCCAAACCGTGGCCAGGCCACCCACTTTTCATTCCCAGCCCCTGCCTCACTCATTTCGTGAATACGATAGTTGCATTAGCTATTTCTCAATCATCTGGGACCATTTTTTACTCCATTAATTGCTGAAGGATCACATTTATGAGAGACCATTAAAGTGCTTCGTGACTGTGTTCCTGCGATTACTTAATCATGTTGTACATTCGCAAATATATATTCAGGCGATGCTATTCAACCAACTGTGCGTGGGAAGGGATTCACCCTGTCATCCCAACATGCTGAACCGTCAGTGATTTCATCAGTAAGGACGCTCTTTTACTTTTGCTGTGAACCCTTGAAGACTAAACTAGATATTAGGTTATATTGGTTTAAAGACCTGTCATATAAAAAAAGCATGCTCCCTAATCGCTTGGCTGTAAACTACTCTTTGGGAAGCAGTGACAATAAATAAATTTCACAATAAGCTGAAATGTGATTTTAAAAAACTCAAGGTAATATTGGAACTCGGGCTTTGAGTCTGAAGGAACAAGATTATGAAGATATGGAATGCGATTTTATACCATGGATTTGGAAAACGTAAAAGTGTTTGAAGGTAGGGTACCCTAATGTACCAAGAAGCTCCACATGTTCTACAACAGATATACGTACTTAAAGAAGAAGTGATCACTTTCAGGACACCTGAAATTGTGATGATTCTGGGGAGCGGGTGAAATTGATAGTTAGATAGAAAATTTGAAGTAAACATGCAAGGAAATTATGAAAACTTCATTGGGTGCAGGAACGGAAAATATTGGCTAGCACAAGTTCGTGTATTTTATAAACATGACAATGTATATTACAAAACATGGAAATGGTAGAGACACAAGACGGTTACTCTGCACTAACTTAATGTGAGATTCGATGTTGCAGAACGCCATGATATAAAGGGAGTTCTGAAACCAGAGGACAAAATCATATAACAGGAAAGCGGTAGAAGTTGAACAGTAAACTGTATTGAAGTTTGAAATTGCATCGGGACCCCGTTGGCTTCATCCCAAAGTGTTGAGAAGGAGGATAGAGAGAGAAAGAGAGAGCGAAAGACAAAGAGAGAGAGAGAGAGAGAGAGAGAGAGAGAGAGAGAGAGAGAGAAGGAGAGGACGCATTGGATATTATGTTTCAAATTGTGATGTCTCTGGAAAGTTTACTTTTATGTCAGTATCAGGAAAACCGTAGCAATCTCTCTTTATTAAAAACAAATCACTGAAACCTTGAGAATGAGTGTTAAAATTGGGCCCAGTCAACATGAATTTGTGAAACGGAAACCACGGCTCAAAATATAAAGATGCTAAGGAAATTGCTTGCTGTGAAGATTAAGGGGAATGTAGATGTGATTTGCTTGTTCAAAAGGATTTTTCTAAGATGCCAGACAACGTTCATAAGTAACATTAGATTGCAATTGATTGGTGAAAACCTGCCAGCATTGATTAAGAATTTGTTATCATTGAAAACCAGAATAGGAATATTTGCTATATCTTCAGCAAATATTGTGACTGGTGGAGGACCACAATAAGAAGCTGCTGCTGTAATCTTTACTTTTAATATGTGCTGTCTTTATGTCTGTTCTCCACGTTCCAGATAATTTGTTTCCACCCTGATGGAGAAATTACATGCCTGTCCTTTGTATGGCTGAGGAGTAGGCTGATCATTGAATGTGAAGAGACATGAGGACACATGCAGCACAGAAAATCTGTGGCAATATTTGGACAGTGCAGGCATCTATCCTGAATGGAAACCAGCGGAATCAGTCACAGTGGGGCGAGGCCGCACCTGCTCTGTTTATGTGAAGGGAATCACTTGTTCAGCCCGCTTACTAACACACCAACGAGTCCACGCTGACGAGAGTCAACTCATGTGCCATGCATGTGGCAGGTCATTCCCCCTGTTAGCCGATGTGCTGACTCACCACAAATTCACAGTGGGGAGGCCGTTTCTTTGTCTGAAGTGGGAAGCGATCCTCTCAGTTATCCCACCTTAAGGCACATTAAATGCCTCACACTGATTAGAGACGATTCAAATACTTACACTGTGCGAAGAGCTTGAAAAGCAAATGTCATGTGCTGAGACACCAACACATTGACACTGCGGACTGGTCATTCCTCTACTCCGTGTGTGGGAATCAATTTATCCGTGCAAACGCCCTTTTGGAACGCCAACGAATACACAAGAGGTGAGACTTTGTTACCTTATCCCTCTGTGTGAAATGTTTCACACGGAGGCCTCTGCAGGGCAGGCGTCTGTGCTGTTGATCTTTACAAAACTCCGATAAAGTTACTGCTTCCTGAAACATTCCTCCTGCGTGCAAAGCGTGTTCATACAGGTTTGAAGCTAATACTATAGGCCTCTACCCAACAGTGCTGGATCACAGTTGTGCATCATTAATATAAACGATTTTTATTAGTATACAGAAGTCATTGTTAGCGGGTTCATGAGTGACACTGAAATTGCTGTCAAAGTAGACAGTGCAGAAGGTTATCTAAGAATAATCAGGATCAACAGTGCTCCAGAGCCAGTAGGCTAGTAGGTGGACAAAGCACGATCTTGCGTTGTGTCAAGGCAAACCAACCCGGGACTTGTACAGTTAACGTTAGTATCCTGGGTCGTGTTGCCAAACAGAGAGACTTCGAGATGCAGGTACACAGTTCTTTTTAAAATTTTGTCACAGGCAGACAGGGTGGTGAAGCATGCGTCAGGGACACTTGCCTTCGGTGTTCAGACCTCTGAGAGTAGGAGTTGGGATGTCATGCTGTGACTGTACAAGTGATTAGTGAGGCCACCATAAAAGTGTTGATCATCATCTGGAAAAATCCAACTGGTTCACATCTATTCTTTCTGGGAGGATTTATGACATTCTTACCTGGTCTCGCCGACGTGTGATTCGTGATTCACAGCAATATGGTTGAAACTAAGCCGACTTCAGGCAATTTACAGTGGGATTTGTATGCTGGTCCAAGCTGTGACTTCATCAGCACATGAATGAATAAATAAATAATACGGCTGCGAATACAACAGCTGCAGCAAATCGTACTGGCTTTCTAACACTGTTCAGGCCCTTGCAACTCTCTGTAACACGTTCGCAACCTTGGGCGGCACGGTAGCTCAGTGGTTAGCACTGCATCCTCATAGCACTAGAGACCTAGCTTCGATTCCAGCTTCGGTCTACTGTCTGTGTGGTGTTTGCACGTTGTCGCTATGACTGCGTGGATTTCTTCCGGGTGCTCTGACTTCCTCCCACAATCTAAAGATGGTCTCGTGAGGTGAATTGGCCATGCTAAATTGACCGTCGTGTTCGGTGCATTAAGGACAGGGAAGTGTGTTTGGGTGGGTTACTCTTTGGCGAGATCTGTGTGGACTTGTTGGGCCGCAGGGCCTATTTCCACACTGTAGAGGATCTAAGCTAATCTCTTTCAACTCTTCCTGCTCCTGTCATTTCAACCAACCTTAACAATGTTTTCTCTACCTGCAGCGCAACTCTTAAGCAAAGCTGATCCTTCTGTCGTGCATGGAACATAGCTGGAAATGCCTTGTTGAGGTTTTGTATTGTTGCTAAATATTTTACACAGTTCTTTAAAGTGTTTTCCACTTCATTTGCAGCCAAACATTTCAGTCTGTTTACCATGTTGACGTTTTGTCAGTTCTGCTCCCAGGCTCATGTAATTGGTTTTGTTTATATTGTAGGCAGTGATTTATCGTTACTTCAAAACTTCATAATCTCTTTGAATTCGATGATACCCCTTAATCAGAATTTCCCAGAGGATCGCTCTTTATGACATTACTCATTCACTCAGCTTCATCACCCAACGGTCGATCTGAGACAGTTACGACCCTTGCCAGATGCACAATACCTGATTCAAAGAAACACTGACAAAAACATTTTCCGAACTCATATTTGAATGCCACTCTTGCCTGCAAGACTGTCCCAGATTAAACAAAGATAGAAGTTGCCCAAAATTATGGCAGTGTTTTTGTTGCAAATTCCAATGAATTCTTGTTTAATGCAGTGATGAGCAACGACATTCTGTTAGGCAGCCTAAAAACTGTAGTTCTGTTTGTGTTTTTGACACGTAGGAACCAAAATTTTCATTCAGACTAATTCAACGGCATAATCGGAGGTGAAATGATTTCTCTGTAATGTCTTTGGTCTCCATTACTCTCAGGGTTATCCATCGTGCTTTCCCATTTTGCCTGAATTACTGAAAGTTTGTGTACCGTTGAACGTTGATTTTTCACCTTTTGTTCACTGTATAACCACGTCTTTCTCGTGCTTAATTCTCATTTATCTCTTTGTCACATGTCTATCTACCGTTTGGCAGGTACCTACTCCATTCCAAAAGAACACCATAAATTACTTTTTCCCACATTTCCTTTCACAATTAGATTAGATTAGATTACTTACAGTGTGGAAACAGGCCCTTCGGCCCAACAAGTCCACACTGCCCCGCCGAAGCACAACCCATCCATACCCCTACATTTACCCCTTACCTAACACTATGGGCAATTTAGATTGGCCAATTCACCTGGCCTGCACATCTTTGGACTGTGGGAGGAAACCGGAGCACCTGGAGGAAACCCACGCAGACACGGGGAGAATTCTGTTGGATGACATGAAGTTTCAGTTAATTTCTGTCCCTTCTTGTTATTTTCTGCTTGTCCTCAGCCACATCACAATGTTGTTCTGATGCTTCACCTTTTTGTATTTGGACTTGAAAAGATTCTTTCTCATGAACCTTGTCTCTGCACCCCCTCTCTGAGTTTAAAGCCATGCCCTTCAATATGTTGCTGTGATTGTCAGGACACTACCTATGTTTACTTGCATAGGGATGAAACGTCTGAGAACAAGTCCAGATGATCAGGAAGCAAACTTACAACCTGAATCATAATTTGAGTTAGAAATCGTCTCAAAAATCGCATGGAACTGTCGTGCTGAAGGGATGCCCAAAGCATAAAGGTCCCAGGCTCAATCACCAACCTCTGGTGAGAGGATTGCTTTCAACTCTGCTGCACTGAGTATTCCTGAGAGAGCATAGGGGGTTCACCGTTATCAATCCAGTCCTCTTCGGTGTTAGTGAGCATCAGTACAACAAAGGTGAAAGACAGCTCTCCCAGGAGAGGGTGATAATGACTTCTGGGAGCTTTCTGTTCTCTATTCCCTATCCATTAATCAGTGTTACAATGTCACAGAGTCATATAGTAAGGAAACACATCTTTCGGTACACCTCATCTGCACTAGTGCCTTGAAAGCCTCAAACTCCAAGAATAGTTCCTACCTCTGTAACCTCCTCCTCACCAACAATCCCACTTTATATTTGAAAATAACTCGAAAGCCGATGACTCTCCCTACCTTTGCAAACTGCTCCAGATTGGATAGCAGGCCACGTCTCCCCAATCTCCTCCTCCAGTCACGACAATGATCCCTATTTCTGTCATCTTGCTCAATGCCGACATTCAACACTGTTTCGGTGAAATTCTCCAGTGTTTACTACCTCACCTTGCATGTGCTTTCCTACACCCCTGAAAGCACATGATATCACTACAAACCTCAATCCCAGTAACACACCTGCCTTCCATCATAAAGCACCGCACAGCCTCTGTAAGATCTAATATCACAACATAAATCCCTACCTGTACCAACTCCTCCATCCCTTCAGCCTTTCCTGCCTGCGTAACCTGCTCCAATCCCTACGACCATCCCTTTGTATCATGTTCTGAATCCACATTAACCCTACATGTAACTGCCACATTAACCAGTCTCTGCAATCTCCTCTATCGCTGGACCTACTGTTATCAATACAATGCTCCATAACTCTACCATCTCCATCAGGAATAACCTTCATAACTCTAAAGCTCCTGAAGCCAGGAAAACGGTCAATGCTCTTACTCATCCTCTTTATTGTTGGACTCCAACCCCAGTCCTCGCAGCCATCAATTTCTATAACCTACTTTAGTGTGAAGAACTGACCATTGTCTCCACCCTCTGTATTAGTAACTTCATTGAATCTAGAAAAAATATTACCACAAACTTAATTAAGGCAGTAAAGTCTTCCAGTTCCTCCCTAACTGTGCACCATCCTGTACCTTTTACACTCCTTATCACATCATTTCATCTCCACAACACTCATGATTCCAGTAAAGTAGTTCTATCTTTACAACCCAGTCCACCTCTCCGTACATCTTACATTTCATACACCCCTCCCTCTGCATGTAAATTCGTGGAGTCATTAGAAGCGTTTGTCTATTGCGTCCTCCAGAAATGACGAGAACATTTAATTCTATAAGCAGCACCAGCTGCTATAATGCCTTCATTTTGAGGACTATTCCAGTGAAACTTCGCTGGACCGTCTCCAATCCAAGAACATTTTCCCTCAAGGTAGGTGACCAAGCCTGCTCACAACGTTCTCATTGTGGGCTGACTGGAGCCATCAATAGTATTGCGAGCCTTCACTATCTTTATTCTTTATCGCCTTTCAAATTATGCCAGCATTCAATTTGCCTTCTCTGTGAACTGCTGAACCGGTATGCCACCTATCTGAGATTTATACACAAGGACTCCCAAGGTAACTACGTGGCGTGGCTTTCTGCAATCCATATGATACCAAGATGTGGCAGTAATAATCAAGAAAGTGCTGGAATGTATGATAAACGATATGCCAAAATGATACCTGCACACAGACGAACCAATCTGATAAGTCCAGTTCATAGCACCATCAACTACAGGAGTAGAATTATGCCACTCAGGCAATCGAGTCCATTCCACCTTTCTTGTCGGGCTGAATTGTTTCTCAACACATATTCACATACACACTCTCTTCAACCCTTGATCCCCTTACTCATCAAGAACCTATCTGTCTCTGAGTTAAATAACGTGAATTACTTAGCCTCCACTGTGTTCTGAGATAATGAGTTCCATCGATTCATCAACCTTCGGCTGATTAAATTCCTCCACATCTCCATTCTAAAATGTCATCCCTTCACTCTGAACGTGTGTTCTTGGGCCTTAATCTCTCCTACTCGTGAAAAAGTCTTCCCACGTCCATTCCATTCAGACCCATCAGTGTTCTGAAAGACTGAATAAGATCCTGCCGCCTCCTAAACTTCATCGAGTACAGAGCCAGGGTGTTTAAACGTTCCTCGTATGACAAATATTTCATCACTGGAGTCGTTCTTGGAAATCTCTTTCTTGTACCCACTCACATCCTTTGTCCAGACTGTTAAGACATAGTGTGCACAGTAAGGTAGCAACACTCATTCCTTTCTGCCCGTTCTCCGTCTTATGACAATGCCAAGCATGTCATTAAGGATGCATGATTTCATTTCGCAAAGCCCATTTTCCTTCTTTGTATCTTTGTCTGATTGTAGACAGCATAATGGATAAAAGGGCGGATGGTTTTGTGGGATTTTCATAAACCTTTCAAAAAGATCCCACTGAATATGTGGATATGTAAACTTGGCACATGTGGAATTGGAGGGAATGAACTGATATGGATGGAGAAATTTAAAAAACAATCTAACTAGGAATAAATATATTGAGTGACGGAGCCATAATGATTCACAATGCTGACTTTATTGGATGGAGGAGGTGAAGAGTTTGATGGTGAACTGCCTTCCTAACCCACCACAATCCTTTGGGTGTAGGGGCAAACACAGTAATGTTGGATGGAGCGTGGCTTGGAGGAGATCTTTTAAATACTGGTATTTCTATACACCTGTCACGCCTGTGCTTTCAGCTTACAGTTGTTCCTGGTTTGTGAAGTTTTGTTGAAAGAGCCTTCCTAAGAGACCACAGCTTTGCTCGTCGATCTATTTTGAACGCAGTCATTCATTCATGATATGAGCTTTCCTAGCTGGATCCGTGTTTACTTTTCATTTTGAGTTGGCCTTGAGAAAATGGTGGTAAGCTGCCTTCTTGAACCACTGCACCTACCATTTGAACTGTTGTTATCTGTGTAACCGACACTCCTCAAGTCTGCAATTGGATGCGTCATCCTCCTCTAAATACAACTCACTTAGTTTTTCATAATATCTCACCTCCTTCAATCCCTTCTGTGCTGTTGATCACTCAAATTTCTTTACTCTTGTTTAAACGTCTGATCACCTATAACTTCTTCTTTTCTAAATTTTCAAGCTGTCAGTATCATTAACTCTCCATATCACTTTAACCATTACCACCCAGTTATGCTACCTTATGTCTCCATGAATTACAGCGGCGAGATAAGATAAATTAGCAATTTCAACCTGCTTATTAATCTCCCCTCTTCCAGCCTGTACAATTCCACTATTTTGATAATGTCTTCAAGCCCTCGACAATGCTCCCATTCTCTGTTCTCCTTATGTACTGCGTCTCTTTAACAGCTATGTTCCCCGCAGTTATTGCTAGTCTTCTTACTGTCTAATATAAACAGTCGGCAGAGTTGTAACTATCCTCAGTGTCAGTAGCTAATTGTTAAAGCCTTCACATCTCTATAAACAGCTCACGAAAAGTCCTTTAGTCTCTACAAAGTTCTGTCGTTTAAAAAGATGCCATCTTGTTATTCCCTTTAACTTCTTCAATACCTGCAACTCTCCCTGTCTCTTTCACTAAACTGCTTTAGGCACTGCACGTCTGCCGAGCTCTCAAGATATCAATCCACGCCCCTCACTTCGTTCAATCACAATAGCACTCTCCATCCTCTCAAATCTTACTCTTTTCCATTGTCTTCCAGGCACAACAGTTGACTTGTGAGGCAACAGTGCGAATACGCTGATATAAATCTCATATGATGCTTGAGACCCGTTAGTGCCTGGGGTTCCCAAAGACATAGAAGTTGACAGTGGGCAGCACAGCGCGCAGTGTTTTAATCAAGAGCAAAGATAGAGGCCTACTGGGACTTGGAGTTGGAGAAGCAGCAATGTGGGAAGCTTTAAATCCCTCCCAAAGCAGAAAAGGAGTGAACATGTGAGGGAACTACTTAGAACAGGAGCTTGAGGATAAATCAATTGTGTGAGTTATAGACAGAGTATAGTTGGTCGATATAATCAGTATTGATGATCGAGGTCGAGTCGTACCTAGGAGTCACAGAGACAGTGACACAGTGAGGGAGCAGAGTGGAGCGGGAGCATGAGGATTGCACTTATCTGGCAAAATCAGAGACCGTGAACCGATGAGCGAGTTGAGTGCAGTGGGAGCTGGATGATTACACGTACCTGAGAGTCACAGAGACGTTCACCCTATGAGGGAGCAGTGAGTATGTGAACTGGACGATTACTCGTATCTGGTAGTCAAAGATACGGTGCCCCTCTGAGGGAGCAGAATGGAATGCGACCTGGCGGTAACACGCACCTGGGAGTCAGAGGCACGGTGGTCCAGTGGGGGAGCAGAGTGGAGTGTGGGCTGGAGGAGTACACTTACCTCGGCGTCAAGAGAAGGTGACCTTATGTGGGAGCAGAGTGGAGCGGACACTCGAGAATTACACGTAAATGGGACTCACAGAGTCAAGTTGCTGCTACTGGGACTTGCCTGCTCTGAGTTTTCCAGACGTGCAGGAGACACTAAAGCAAACGTTGCACGTTATTTGGGAGATAACACTCCGTTATTTAGCTCATGTGTGAAAATTGCTAAAACTTAGCAATTTTATTTTTGAACTTCTGAAAGAACGTTTGAACTCAGAGTGATATGTGTAAGTCCAAGCCAATATAATGAAGTCATCACTGGAAACCACAGCTGGACTAGGGACTTAACCCTAATGTTATTGCCGCAATATTAACTTTAAACCAAGCATTTTAATAAGTAAGGCTTGGTACCTTGTGGATCATTTGTGATCCTGAGAGTTAAGTAGACAAATCAAACAGAGAGAGGATAACCCTGCAGGCACAACAGCATTGGAAGATAGAAGAGAATGAGCTCCCACACAAGTGAAGTGAAATAACTTAGAATATAGAAACAGCCTGATACCTCACTCACAATTCAGTTCTTCATTTTGGAAGCTGGTGAAGTTACTGGCTGCTCGGAGGAGTTCAGACAGACCCTTGTTTGTGGCAACGCAATTGGTCTAACTCTACAGGAGGTGATTGAGTAAAAAGGAGGAGCAATAGGCACTGGGGAATCATACATTGAAGAAGATGTAAGCATTTCTGTGACTGTCAATGTAATTCCAGAATGGTAGGGTCAAGAATGTCACTGTGTCTGCAGGACGTTTGTCTGGTGGGTAGTGAACAGTCAGAGATCAGGTCCATGTTGTTAGGAATGACATGGGTAGGAAGGGTGAAGAGATATGACAATCCGAAGTTAGTGGATCTGAAATGCATTAAACTCTGGAATACTGCCAGTGCCTTGTACAACTGAGAACAGAACTAGGAGTTTTAGGTAGATGAGATCGTGACTGGAATGATGATGCAGCAGGAAGGGCTTGAGATTGCTGGGAAATTGGGGCTGTTTTTGAGGAATGCAGCAACTATACAGGCCAGTTTGGTAACATGTGAGAGAGCTTTGACTGAATTCCTTGTGGGGTATTTGTGAAGGATTGAGAATAACGCGGTGTGTATATGGTATTCAATAAAGCATGGCGGAGGATACTACCAGGATTAACAAAATACTTGGAAATGCAGCTGGTACCCATTTCCAGCAAAAAGTTTCACAATGGAAGGTGGAATAAAAAAGCGGTCGAAATCTTCGTTACTCTACTTACCGAGAGCCTGCTGAAGAAATCCCAGGACTTTGCGTTAAATATACCTGAGTAAAACAAAATTCAGAAACGATATAAGGGAAGGGAAAGTGATAAAGACAATTTAGGAGACCAAGAGAAAGACAATGCATCCAAAGACAGAATAAATTTGCCTTTCATTACAGAAAGAAAATATATACAATTACACTTTGAGATATCTTCTGTCAGCCAGCAACTATTGTAAAGGATAGGGAGAATAAGTATGCAAGTACATTTGACAGTGATTGCAATATTACAGAGTAGTCATATTGAGAAACGGAAATTATCCAGATGTAGACAGGAATACTGGTCGGACAGTGCCCCAGGGCGAGGATTCCAGGATTGCATGGACGAGAGCTTACTGCAGGAGTATGCGTCCAGCCTAAGAGATCATCGAATGCTGGCAGTGGACTTTGCAAAGATTTGCGGGAAGTGGATCCAGTGTCAGTCAGGTAACGTTTTGGGCACGGAGATCATTTTATTGTAAACTTCAGATTAATGTTAGAAAATGGTATGCAATAACTGGAGTGAGAAAAATTAGATGACTGAGAGCGACCTTCAAAGCAGTAAGATTATATCTGGTTTGGCTTGAAAGGAACACCAAGTTTGTCAGAAAAAGAAAATATAAATAATGGGTTCCTTTCAAAGAGGAGCCGCTTGGTGTCCCATCGAGAAATGGTTCCTCAAATCGGCAAGGCAGGATAAACAAATCCAATGCACCCTGGATAACGGTTAAGAGCAATCCAATCCAAATGCATGCCAGAAGGAATGACGAAGGTTCAGAGGGGAGATGGTATCGCAGTGTGGAGTTCTGAGAGTCAACTTTGAACATTCCAAGAAGCCGCTGTGGAAACCTTATACTGAGCACGTTAAAGTTGGAGTAAGGCCGCTGCAAAAATATGGAGTCGACTCATACCTTTCAAAAGTTCTCTGCGAGTAGTTAGGATGAACGTGGATGTGTTGTCAATGCATGTTCACTGGCAACATTCAGGAAGCGATTGAATGAATATTGATATAAAGATACTGCGTGAGGATGTGGGGGAAGAAGGAGATCATTGTTCAACAATGAGTTCAGTTGAAGAGCTGGTGTAACCTTGAACGGGCCAAGTGACACCCTTCAATGTCAAAAGACGTCTGTGTCGTTCAGTGAGATATCTTGGAAGTTCTCCAATCCAATAGTATACTTTCCTCTGAAACCACATCGATCCTGTACGATATATTGAGTACGTCACAAAGTTGTGTGGTGTCTCAGTGGTTCGCACTGCTGTCTTGCCACAGCAGAAATGCAACTTCGATTTCAGCCTCGGGCAGTTGGCTGTGTGGAGTTTTCACATGCTCCCACCGTCTGTGGATTTTCGCTGGGCGCTCTGGATTCCAGCCAGTGAGTTGCGAGTGAGGTGAGTTGGAAATGTTAATTTGCCCATCATTTTCAAGGGTATATGAATTTGTCAGTGGTAAATATAGGGTATGGGGTAATTCTTCGGATTGTCGCTGTGAACTTCTTGGAACAACTGGCCAGTTCCCACACTCTGGGGGATCTTTGATTCAATGCAAACTCCAGCAGCCAACGCGATGTTTCTTTAATTCTGTAAGCTGCACCAGTCATATCAGCCTTCTTTCTCTGGAATGTCCTCCAGCCACAACAATCCTCGCTCTCCATGAACCTGAGGGGCACCTGTATCCTTGGCGGGAGGTTTGCTAGTGCTCTTGGGGGGTTGGGTTAAACGAACTCTGTAGGGGCATGGGAACCTAGACTGTAGCTTTAGGGTGCAGGACCTGGAGTGTAGAGAGGTTAGGAACATGGCATCAATCTGAAAGGAGGGTGCCTGTAAACTGGGAAGTGGCTTGAAGTGTGTATACTTCAATGCAAGAAGTATACGAAATAAGGTAGGTGAACTTGCAGCGTGGGTTGGTACCTGGGATTTCGATGTTGTGGCTATTATGGAGACATGGGTAGAGCAGGGACAGGATTGGCTGTTGCAGGTTCCAGGGTTTAAATGTTTTAGTAGGGTCAGAAGTGGGGTTAAAAGAGGGGGAGGTGTGGCATTGCTTGTCAAAGATAGTATTTCAGGGGTGGAAAGGACGATGGATGAATACTCGCCATCTGAGGTAGTTTGGGCTGAGGTTAGGAATAGGAAAGGTGAGGTCACCCTGTTAGGAATCTTTTACAAGCCTCCTAATAGTCCTAGAAACGTAGAAGAAAGGATTGCGAGGATGATTCAGAAGAAGAGTGAAAGTAATATGGTGAATGTTATGGGGGACCTTAACTTTCCTGATATTGATTGCAAAAGCTATAGCTCAAGTTCATTAGATGGGTCGGTGTTTGTCCAATGTGTGCAGGAGAGTTTCCTGACAAAATATGTATATAGGCCAACAAGAGGTGACGCCATACTGGATTTGGTACTGGGAAACGAACCAGGCCAGGTGTTAGAATTAGAGTTAGGGGAGCACTTTGGGTACAGTGACCACAATTCGGTGACTTTTACTTTAGTGATGGAGAGAGATAAGTGTGCACTGCAGGGTAAGAGTTATAGCTGGGGGCAGGGAAATTATGATGCGGTGAGACATGACTTAGGATGCGTGGCTTGGAAAAGTAGGCTTCAAGGCAAGGGCGTAATTGATATGTGGAGCTTGTTCAAGGAGCATCTATTGAGTGTCCTTGATAAGTATGTACCTGTCAGCCAGGGAGGAAAGTGTCGTGTGGGGGAGCCGTGGTTTAATAAGGAATTGGTATCCCTTGTTAAATGGAAGAGGGCGGCCTATGTAAAGATGAGGCGTGAAGGTTCAATTGGGTCAATTGAGAGTTATAAGTTGGCCAGGAAGGAGCTGAAGAGAGAGCTAAGAGCAGCAAGGAGGGGACATGAAAGGTCCTAAGTTGCTAGGATTATGGAAAATCCGAAGGCCTTCTATAGGTATGTCAGGAATAAAAGAATGACTAGGGTAGGAATAGTTTCAGTCAAGGACAGTCGTGGGAAGTTACGTGTGGAGGCTGAAGAGATTGCGGAGACACTAAATGAATACTTTTCGTCAGTATTCACTCAGGAACATGACATTGTTGCCAATGTGAATACTAAGTCACAATTAAGTAGAATGGATGGCTTTGAGGTATGTAGGGAAGAGTTATTGGAAATTCTGGAAAGGATGAAAATAGATAAGTCATCGGGGCCTGATGGCAGTTATCCTAGGATTCTCTGGGAAGCAAGGGTGGAGATTGCAGAGCAATTGGCCTTGATTTTTAGGTACTCGTTGTCTACAGGAATAGAGCCCGAAGACTGGACGCTAGCAAATGTGGTTCCCTTGTTGAAGAAGGGGAGTAGGGATAAATCTCGTAACTATAGGCCGGTGAGTCTCACTTCTGTTGTGGGCAAAGTATGAGAGAGAATTGTAAGCGATAGGATTTAATAACATCTGGATAGGAATAATGTGATCAAGGATAGTCAGCATGGTTTTGTGAAGGGCAGTTCGTGCCTCACAAACGTTATTGAATTCTTTGAGAAGGTGAGTAAGGTGGTGACGAGGGAAAAGCGGTAGATGTGGTGCATATGGATTTTAGTAACGCGTTTGATAAGGTTCCCCATGGTAGGCTACTGAAGAAAATACGGAGGTATGGCATTGAGGGTGAGTTGGAGCTCTGGATTAGGAATTGGCTGGCTGGAAGAAGACAGAGGGTAGTAGTTGATGGTATAGGTTCATCTTGGATTGCCGTTACTAGCGGTGTTCCGCAAGGATCTGTTTTGGGACCATTGCTGTTTGTAATTTTTATAAATGACCTGGAGGACGGAACAGAAGGTTGGGTGAGCAAGTTTGCGGATGAAACAAAAGTCGGAGGAGTTGTTGACAGTGAGAAGGATGTAAAAACAATGACTGCAGATGCTGAAAATCAAATACTGGATTAGTGGTGCTGGAAGAGCACAACAGCTCAGGCAGCATCCAACGAGCAGTGAAATCAACGTTTCGGGCAAAAGCCCTTCATCAGGAATAAAGGCAGTGAGCCTGAAGCATGGAGAGATAAGCTAGAGGAGGGTGGGGGTGGGGAGAGAGTAGCATAGAGTACAATGGGTGAGTGGGGGAGGAGATGAGGGTGATAGGTCAAGGAGGAGAGGGTGGAGTGGATAGGTGGAAAAGAAGATAGGCAGGTCGGACAAGTCAAGCAGGCAGTAACTGAGCTGGAAGTTTGAAACTAGGATGAGGTGGGGGAAGGGGAAATGAGGAAGCTGTTGAAGTCCACATTGATGCCCTGGGGTTGAAGTGTTCCGAGGCGGAAGATGAGGCGTTCTTCCTCCAGGCGTCTGGTGGTGAGGGAACGGCGGTGAAGGAGGCCCAGGACCTCCATGTCCTCGGCAGAGTGGGAGGGGGAGTTGAAATGTTGGGCCACGGGGCGGTTTGGTTGATTGGTACGGGTGTCTCGGAGATGTTCCCTAAAGCGCTCTGCTAGGAGGCGCTCAGTCTCCCCAATGTAGAGGAGACCGCATCGGGAGCAACGGATACAATAAATGATATTGGTGGATGTGCAGGTGAAACTTTGATGGATGTGGAAGGCTCCTTTAGGGCCTTGGATAGAGGTGAGGGAGGAGGTGTGGGCACAGGTTTTACAGTTCCTGCGGTGGCAGGGGAAAATGCCAGAATGGGAGGGTGGGTCGTAGGGGGGTGTGGACCTGACCAGGTAGTCACGGAGGGAACGGTCTTTGTGGAAGGCGGAAAGGGGTGGGGAGGGAAATATATCCCTGGTGGTGGGGTCTTTTTGGAGGTGGCGGAAATGTCGGTGGATGATTTGGTTGATGCGAAGGTTTGTAGGGTGGAAGGTGAGCACCAGGGGCGTTCTGTCCTTGTTACGGTTGGAGGGGTGGGGTCTGAGGGCGGAGGTGCGGGATGTGGACGAGATGCATTGGAGGGCATCTTTAACCACGTGGGAAGGGAAATTGCGGTCTCTAAAGAAGGAGGCCATCTGGTGTGTCCTATGGTGGAACTGGTCCTCCTGGGCGCAGATACGGCGGAGGCAGAGAAATTGGGAATACGGGATGACATTTTTGCAAGAGATAGGGTGGGAAGAGGTGTAATCCAGTGTGTGTCAGGTTACAGTGGGATATAGATTAGCTGCAGTGCTGGGCAGCATGGTGGGGAATGGAGTTCAATGTGGGTAAGTGTAAGGTGATTCAATTTGGTATGAGTAACAAGAAGATGGGGTACTAGGCTAATGGTCGGATACTTGGTAGTGTGGATGAGCAGAGGGATCTTGGTGTCCATTTACACAGATCTTTGAAAGTTGCCACCCAGGTAAATAGTGCGGTGAAGAAGGCATATGATGTACTGGCTTTTATTGGTAGAGGAATTGAGTTCCGGACTCCTGAGGTCATGTTGCGGTTGTATAAGACTCTGGTGCGGCCGCATCTGGAGTATTGTGTGCATTTTTGGTCGCCATACTATAGGAACGATGTGGAGGCACTGGAACAGGTGCAGAGGAGGTTTACTAGGATGTTGCCTGTTATGGTAGGAAGATATTATGAGGAAAGGCTGAGGCACTTGGGGTTGTCTTCATTGGAGAAAAGAATGTTTAGGGGTGACTTGACAGAGGTGTACAAAATGATTAGTGGATTAGATCGGGTTGACCGTGAGAACCTTCTTCCACGTATGGAGTCAGCTATTACGAGGGGGCATAGCTTTAAATTAAGAGGTGGTAGGTATAGGACAGATGTTAGGGGTAGCTTCTTTACTCAGCGAGCCATGAGTTCATGGAATGCCCTGCCAGTAGCAGTGGTGGACTCTACCTCTTTATGGGCATTTAAGCGGGCTAGTGTAGGTTAGGTGGGCTTGGATCAGCGCAATATCGAGGGCCAAAGGGCCTGTACTGCGCTGTATTCTTTTATATTCTATGTTCTATGTTCCATATAATATTCCTCAAGTCCTTACAACTCTCCCTTTCTCTAAAACTATTCTATCCATATCTAACATCACTAATTACCTCCAATCCTCAAAAGCCTCACTATCTCCATGACATCCTTTGGCCAGTAAAGTGTTCACTATGTCTGAAATGTTCTCCAGCACCGACATCAGTCTCCTTTCTTCCTTCCAGTCCTTGAAAATTTCCCCGTTGTTTAACCCATACCAATGCCTAACCAGCTCTCATCTCTACAGCGCTCCCGATTCTCTAACCACCTTCTGTTGCTACATAGCTCCCATTCTTTGCAACCTCCCGATTCTAAGTTCATTCAGATCTGTGGAAACATTTTGAGTCTTATTTCTTAGTCATCTTCACCAGATGGTAAAATTGAAATAACTCCACAGAGGCCATGATATCGTCACCAAATCACGTTCGTTCTCTCCACGCATGGTAAATACCACTGACTTACGCAAGCCCAGAAGGGGTTCCTGTCGTGAACACAGCCCCTGACACTTCTGTTAACTTCTGTCAGCCAGTATTCCCTAAGTGGGCCAGGTTAATAATCCCAATCAACGAGCACATGTTCATAATTTTACTTGACTGACCACATTCCAAACGCTGCAAACTACTTCCACATAGATCTAAAATTAATTAAACCTACAAATCTCCCAGCCTCTGAAGGCATTTCCAGCTGCCAAATCCCTCTCTCTGTAATAGTCTCCAAGAAAAGTCCCATATCTTTCACTAGAACCTCCTCTGGTCAATCTTCTGCAGGACCAAACACTTTTAATGTTTTCTACAAGTTCACGATTTTACTCTCGTCCACCCATAACGTGTTTAACTGCATTTAAAAATACAACCCGCCATATGTTTATGTGGAATTCTACACAAGAAGGAAGGTGTTTTTGAAACAGGGCTTAGAGAACTTTAGGGCAGTATGAATGTTTGTGGAACAAGTGGGTTAACATCGGTGAGAATAGTAATGAAACATGAGTTTTTTTTCAGATACAGGCAGTTTTTCAGAACAGAGGGAAGAGTTGGGAAGATGGCTAGCGTAATGTTGTCCCCAGTCTCAGTGACATCTTCAGTGCTTTGTAGCCTCCTTTGCAATACTGCTCTACTGTCTCTTCCGGAATTTATGTGGTTCCGTATCTGTTGCTTTTAGTTGCTGGTTCTGTTTGTTCATTTTAGTGGCCCGTATATTAGATCTTGGTCCATGTGTTTGTTGATGGAGTTCATGGATGCCTGTCATGTTTCGCGGAATTCTCTACCTGTCCTCTGTTTAGCTTATTCTACGGTCGTTGTGTTGACCAAATTGAATTTCTGGTCACTGTCATCTGTGGGTTTGGTTCTAGGGAGAGCTGTTTGTGGAGTTTAGTGGCTCGTTGGTGATCGTGGATGGGGATTCTAAGTTGTCTCCCTGTTTTCAGTCTGCCTTACAGGAAAAAAAAGCACATTTCGGAACTAACAGCCGGATTTCTCAGACCACTGGGACTCATGACAGACCATAAACCGAAAGCACGCTCAGACAATAACTCACCAGAACATATGACCCGATATCCAGTGAGGATTGGATGATGGTGGTCAGGATCAGTCAGGTGATTTTTGACCACTTCTTTCACAGTCTGGAATATTGTGTTGACCACTTTTAAAGGTGTGAATCTCCTTTATAATTCTCCTCTCCAGGAATGTATGAATCCCAATATTTCTTACTAAGACGTATGGAACACCTCCCTGCTTTCGTACAGACAGACAAGGACCAATACAATGTTATAATTTGGTCAAGTCTCATTTAAGTCGAGTCTCATTGAGGTTTCTCTCCACAGAATTAAGTGAATTTTCTCATAACACCACCCCAATCTGCCTCATTAAGTCCCTTCCCTGTCCGCGTCTTCTATCTCTCATCTGACATAAGGCCGATGATTTTTTTCCATTCTTCATAACAACTGTACACAGCTTGGATCTGCCAAAATGAAATGTCTTCCCTGTTGCAGCTGCCATCTGTTAAAAAAAGTAATTAAACTCTCGGATTGTGAAGTCGAGTCTGTCCTGGTCGTGGCAGAAGAGATAACACAATTGCTCCACTTTCAGGTTCTGGAGGATTTATAGAGCTGAAGAAGGAATTTATCTTCCTCCAAGGCTGGCACTGAAGCCACGACACCAGACCTACCAGGCATAAAAATTGTAGTTGAGGGGCTTCTGACGCACTCCTATTTTGAAAAGTTAATGGAGTTGCTGCGGATGGTTCGCTGGAGATTGCATTGTGAGCTTCCTCGTACATTGAGGGATTCTTGAGGATTCGGTGATGCCACACCAGACGAAGCATTCGGACTGAAGCTACAGCATCTGGGTCTGCAACATGAACAGCATATGGAGCAGAGGCTGCAGAAAGGGAAAGTTCTGAAACCACAGAGCATTTGTGGGTGCGGGCTCGGTCTGTGGAGATGGGTTCTACATGATTCACGCAGGGCCTTACAAGAACCACTTCCAAAAACACACTTAACACAAGAGCAGAGTGTGAGGGGACCCTTACTGAACCAGCCGCTGGGCAAGGAGCGGTGTGACGTCCTTCAACACGACTGCAGCTTAATACAAGAGACAGAACGGTGTTGCCAATGAATATTATGATCAGTTTTATTCAACATCTATGATCTGCTACTTCCCAGCCAGGAGTGGGATAGATTTCCATCATCTCCCAGTATGTCGACTTCAATGTCACTAATTGGTCAGTGATAGGTGATGGGCAGTGATGAGCAAGGCAGTGAGGGCAGGGAGAAGAGAGTCTTGTGAACTGGAGGGGGGATAGCGGAAAACAGTGAATGTGATAGTTTGGGAGGGTACAAGACCGGGATAGAGGGAGTGATTGGGCTCGTGAAAAAACAAGATTGGAGGAAGGGGGAGGGCAAGACAGGGCAATAGGGAGCAGGTGAGACCAGGACTGGGGGAATGCGCAAACGGGTGAGACTGAAAGTGAGGAAGGGTAGGGGCAAGCAAGACCAAAAGTGTGTGCGGGAGGGAAGGGAGGAATGTGACCAGAAGCGAAGGAGGGAGCAGGGTAGTGAGGGACACCAGAATGTCGGGAGGGAGACAGCGCACGAGACAGTGATGGTGAGAGGAAGAGAGGAAGCAAAACTGGGATTGAGTGAGGCAGTGAGCGACATAAGATGAGAAGGATGAAGGGACTGAGACGTGAAAGAAGCAAGGGAAGCCTAGAGTGGCCGAGCAAGTCCGGTAATGAAGGTGTGTCCAAGCAAGATCAGGACTGCGGGAGGGAGGAAGGGAGTGATCGAGACTTTGTGGGAGGAACTGAAACCGGGATTGGGAAATAAAGGGAACAAGAAAAACTGAATAGGAGCGAGCGAGACCAAAATGAAAGAGAAGAGGACGGAGCAAGATCGCAGTTGTGGGAGGGACAGAGCCAGTGACACCGGGTTAGCTGCAGGACGGGTATGACACGACGATCGTTAAAGGCGGGGAGTGAGCAAAACCAGGATGAAGGGAGCGAGTGAGACCGGGATGGAGTGAAGTGAGGAAGCAAGCGGGACCGGAAGAGATAGAGTGATGGAAAGAAGGAGTGGAATTGGAAATGAAGGAGTGGGGGAGCCAGACTGGGTGGGAAGGGAGGATGGATGGAGGGAGCAAGTGAGACTGGGAGGAAGGAAGGAAGTGAGTGATGGATGCAGATAGAGAGCAAGACCCGGATCAGAGCGAGTAAAGGAAGGATGGAGGAGGAAGAGAACAACACGGGGTCGGAGAGAAGGACAGTTAGAGCGTGGAGGAAGGAAGCGAGTGTGAGCAGGACACAGGCAGGGAGAGAGACTGGATTGGAGAGAGGGCAGAAGCGAAAATAGTTGGGACTGAGACTAGGAGGGAGTGAGAACATGACGGAGTGAGCGAGACCGAGAAGGAGGGAAGGAGACTGGGTTGGAGGAAATGAGCACGACCGGGAGACAGCAAATGAGAGCGGAAGACAGAGATGGAGACCAGCAGGATTGGAGATAGAAAACAAAGGCAAAACGAGAAGGGAGTGAGGGAAAGAGTGAGACCGGGAGGCAGGTATAGAGTGAGGGTGAGATCTCAAGGGAGGGGAGGGGAGCGTGACCACGATGGAAGATGGAAGTGTGTGAAACCAGTATGGATGAAGTCAGTGAACGAAATTGCGGGAGTAGAGGCAGTGGGATGGCTGAGGCATAAGGGTGCAGTTGGGCGTGACCAAGACAGAGGGAGATAGGATGTGAGCAACACCGAGAGAGAGAAATCGAGAAAGATCTAATTGAAAGAGGGAGTGAGTGAAACGAGGCAACAGGGAAGGTGGGAAAGCGTGAGACGGGAAGGGAGGGAGGGATCGTGTGAAGAAGGGAGCGAGGGAGACCACGATGGGTGGCGGAGTGTGAGATAGACTGAGAAGGAGGGAGCTGGGTTGCGAGCAAAACCGAGAGAGCAGAAGGGAGGAAAATCAGGATTGTCAGGAGTGAGTGAGACCGGGCTGCAGGGAGGTAGTGAGACTGGCAGTGGTTGTCAGGACAACGCAGGCAAAGAGAGAGAATGGGTGATCTGGAAGGAGGAAGCAATTAAGCAAGAGAGATCAAGAGGGGTGGAGGGAGCGAGCAAAAGCGACCTAGTGGAAAGGAATGAGGTAGCAAGTGACAACGAGAGGGAGAGATGAAGTAGGGGGACAGGGAGGGAAAGATGTAAAAAGCAACTGGAATGGTTGGATGGCGTGAGCGAGAGAGAGCGAGAGGGTGCTTGGAAGGGAGCAATTGAGACAGGTTATAAGGTCGGGTGAGAGTCAGCGAGAACATGACAGAGGACGGGAGTGAGTAAGTGATGCCAAGATTGAGGAACGGAAGGGGTGCATGAGACCTGGAAGGAGCGAGAGATGCCTGGATTGTCGAGGCAGGGAGGCAGCAAGTCAGGATCAAGGGACCGAGTCAGCGAAGTTAAGGGGGGAGTCAACGAGACTGGGGTGAGGAAGCATGACCGGGATTGAGCGAGTGAGAGAGACCATGTGGAATGGAGGGAGTGAGCATGACTGGGACAGAATGTGTGCGAGATGGGGATCAACAGGTAGGGATTGAGGGAGCGAGTGAGACAGTGATAGAGGGAGGGAGGGTGTGAACAAGTTTGGGATCAATGGAGCAAATGGGTGAGCGAAACGGGGAAAGATTTTGCAGGAGGAAGTACACTGCGAGGGATGGAGCAAATATGACCGCGGGGAAGGTAGAGAGTAAGCCTGTGATCGAGAGTGGTAGTAAATCAGGGGTCAAGAGATGGAGCAAATAAAACTGGGATTGAAAGAGGGATAAAACGAAAGAGAATTAGATCGCTGGAGGGAGCAGGCGAGTGAGACCACGAATGCAAGACAGAGGGAGCAGGTGAGACCCAATGGGATGGATGGACCGAGCGGAACCGGGATAGTGGGAGGCAATCATTGAGACTGAAGGGAGAAAAAGGGAGTGCTCGAGACCGGGATAAAGGGTTCGAGCGCATGTGACTGGGATCAAGAGTGAAATGGAGCAAGTGATCGAGACTGGAATGGAGGGATAGAGGAGGACGTGAATGGTGGGAAGTGGGGTCAGCATCAATGGAGTGAGAGTGCGAGCACGTCCGAGAAAGTGGAGGTAACGAGCAAGCGTGAACAATATGAAGGGAGTGAATGAGACCAGCAGGGATTAAAAAGGGGCGAGCAAGTCTGATAGGAAGGAAGGGAGTGAGCAAGCCCATGATCGAGTGAGGGACGCAGCAAATAGGACTAGTATTGAGGGTGGGAAGGGGGAGCAAAGGAGGGACGAGTGAGTGAGACTAAGTTGGAGGGAGCACATAAGACCAGAGTCGAGAGAGGGAGGGAACTAACGCGACTATGAGGGAGGGAGTGAGCGTGAAAGTGCGGGAGGGTGCGATTGACACCAGTAGGGTGCTTAGCAGGGAACGATGCCTGAATCAAGGGAGGAGCGAGTGACACAAAAGGGAGACGGGAGGTGTGCAAGACTGACAGGGTGGCTGGGAATGAGGCCATGATAGAGCGAGGGAGAGAGTGAATTTCAGGCAGCGAGTTAGACCAGAAGAGAGGAAAGCATGATAGAGACCAGGATGGAAGGAAGGTGGGAACAAGACCGGGATCAAAGGAGGGAGAGAGCGAATGAGAACAGTGAATGGGACAATGATGGAGGGGGGAGGGCAGCGAAAATGACTGTATTCATGGCAGCGAAGAAGCAAGTGAGTCGGGAAGTCATGGACAGAACGTGCAAGATTGGGATGGGGGACGGAATAGATCGATTAATACTGGCATTGACGGAGAACTGAAGTGATAGAGAATGATATTGAAAGAGAGTTGGAGGTATCAAGCGAAGGTAGGCAGGGATTGAGCGGCAATGGTTGGGAATGCAGAAGGGAGCAAGCGATATTGACCTTGAGCAATACAGGGAGGGAACGAGAGTGAACGCAAGGCAGGGAGGGAGACAGCGAGCAAGACTGAGAACAATGAAGGGAGTGAGTGAGTGAGAACAGGACGGATCGAGGGAGGTATAGGTCAACCGAGTTCAGGATGAAGGAATAGAGCGAGCCCATGATCAAGGGAGAGAGGGAAGAAGAACAAAATCTCGGGATGGAGGGAGCGAACAAGATTGGGCTCGACCGCAGGAGTGAGCAAGTCCAGGCTCAGGGGAGCGAACAAGACCGGGTGGGAGTGACAGTGAACGGATCTATGTCGTCAGCGAGACCATGTGGGAGAGAAGGCACGAAGCTGACCTTGAGGGAGGGAGCGAGCAAGCGTGAATAAGGGGCAGGGATAGAGTAAACACGTGAGACTAGTATGGATGGAGGAAGGGAGAAAACGAGACCAGGATTGATGGAACAAGGCAAAGATCGCGATCGGGAGACAGTGTGAAAGTGTGACCGGGACGTAGGCAACGACTGAGCCAATGTTTGCTGGAGTAAGGGTGCGAGTGGTCGGGACACAGAAGGAGGGAGAAAGGAGAGTGGAAGGGATGGAGGCAAGAACCAAGGGAGACCAGGATCAATTGAATGAGGGAGCAAGCATGACCGCTGTGGAGTAAGCAAAGGAGCGAGAGAGACCGGCAGGGAGGGAGTCAGGAAGCAATCGGACTGGGAGGATGGGAACAGGTGAGACATTGAACAAGAGAGGAAGGAATCAAACTAGACCAGGGTCGAGGGAGGGTGAGAGTAAATGAGATTGGGATCGAAGGAGGGAATAAACCACAACAATAAGGGAGGGTGGGAGCAAAAGATACTTGGAGGGAGAAAGTGAGTGAAACTAGGAGGCAGGGTGCAAAGGAGCGAGGGAGTGAGTAAGGAAGTTGGGAAGGAGCATGCAATCGACACCAAAAGGAAGATAGGGAGGAAGCAAGCCTAGGATTAAGAGAAGGAGGGAGCGAGTGAGACGAGGATAGAATGAGGGAGAAAGCAAGACTGGGAGGGAGCTGAAAATGTGTTGCTGGAAAAGCGCAGCAGGTCAGGCAGCATCCAAGGAACAGGGAAATCGATGCTTCGGGCGTAAGCCTTTCTTCAGGAAGGCTTATGCCCAAAACGTCGATTCTCCTGCTTCTTGGATGCTGCCTGACTTGCTGCGCTTTTCTGGCAACACATTTTCAGCTCTGATCTCCAGCATCTGCAGTCCTCACTTCCTCCTCGAAGACTAGGAGGGAGTCAAACAAGGCCACGATGAAGGAATGAAGGGAGTGAAGGAGACCGAGATGATGGAAGGGATGAAGAGAGAGAGACTAGAAATGAGGGAGAAAGTATGAGAGATTAAGATGGAAGTGGCATCAACAAGACTGGGATCAATTGAGGGAGAAATCGAATGAAACCAGCATTGAGGGAGGGACATGGCGAACGAGAATGGCATTGATATAAAGATGGAGGTAGCGAGTTAGCGAGACAATTAGAGAGCGATGCATCGATCAAGACTGTTCACGAGGCATGGAGGAAGGGAGTGAACGCAACCTGGAGGCAGGGAGCAAGCAAGCAAGACTGGTATCATTGAAGGGAGTGAGCGTGTGAGACCAGGATGGAGCGAAGGATGGTGCAAAAGATATCGGGAGGAAGAGAGTGAGCGAGTGAGCCCGGAAAGGTGGCACAGAGGTAGCGAGTGATACCAAGGACAGAGTAGGGCAGGGTGCCTGCCAATGAAGAGAGAAACGGAGCTGTGGACCGAAGTGGGGAGGGAAAAAAAATGCAGGTGCTAAGACACGAGTGTAAACCGTTCTGCGAATTGAAACTACAACCTCACAAGGTTCACCTCACCTTTTAATCCCTTAAAGTATGAGTGACAGACAACGTGCAAGTTTCAGAATTTAAAGAAAAGAAATGAACTCATTCTTTAACAGTAAATGTGACCAAGAATCAACGACTATTTACAACTCAAATCCTCGTCTCTCTTCAAGGTTTGTTATCTCCCTCCAAATCTATGACAATACACTGTTGCAATACAAACCCGTATTAAAATTGCACCAACTAAGTCATCAGAATTCAGTAAGATTGAATTTCGGGATGGAAGGTTTTAGGAACATGTCACAAGAAAAGAGTTGTCGATGGGGCAATGGTAATTATACACGATTAGACAAGACATAGAATACACACAATGGGGTAGCAAAAGGCAGGGGATGGGGACAATGGAAATGTGGAGCTGAGCTAAGGAACAGGTTTTGCATGTCTATGACAGGTATCTTCCTGTCAGGCAGGGAGGAAGTGATAAGGTAAGGGAACAGTGGTTTACTACCGAAATTGAATCTTTTGATGCAATTAGAAGAAAGAGGCTTATGTGATGATAAGACGAGGTGGTTCACATGAGGGAATAGAGAGTTACAGATTAGCTCGGACGGATTTAGTTGAGAAGAGCAAACTGAGGAAATGAGCAGTCTTTAACAGTTAGAGTAAAGGATAACCTGAAAGCTTTCTGTTGGTATCTGAGGAATAAAAAAAAGATGACGAGCGTAGCAATATGGGCAGTCAAGGGCAGAAGTGGCAAGTTGGGCGTGGAACTCTGTGAAGAGCAGAGCGGTGTTAAACGAATATTTCTCATCGGATTTCACTAAGGAAAAAGGAGAATATTGTTGAGGAGAAGAATGAGTTACGAAATATCAGACTAGAAATTATCAAGATTAGTAAGGAAGAGGTGACATCAATTCGAGAAAGAGTGAAAGTAGACAAGTCCCCTGTGCCCGATGGGATTTATCTGACGACTCTCGAGGAAGCTAGTGAGGAGATGGCGGAGCATTTGGGCTTTGTTCTTTGAGTTGTCATTTCTACATGTTTAGTACCAGAGTACTGGAGGATTGCAAATGTTGTGCCCTTGTTCAAGAAGGGCAGTAAAGATGTCCCATTTAAATATAGTCCAGCGAGCGTTATGCCTGTTTTCGAAAACGTTTTGGAAAGGATGATAAGAGATAGGATTTATAATCATCTAGTAAGCAACGATTTGATTGCAGACAGTCACCATGATTTCGTCAAGGGCAAGTCATGGTTCATAAACCTCATTGAGTATTTTGAGAAGGTGACCAAGCATGTGAATGTGGGTGATGCAGTTGACGTGATGCTCGTGGACTTCAGTCATGCCTTTGATAAGTTTCCATGTGGTAGGCAATTGGTGAAAATACATGGGATTGAGGATGATTCACCATCTTGGATTAGGAACTAGTTTTCTGTAAGGTAGCAGCCAATGTTGGATTACGGAAATTATTCAGACTGGAGTCCGGTTACTAGAGGTGTGCCACAAGGTTCTGTTTTTTTTTACCACTGTGGTTTGTAATTTTTATATATGACTTAGATTCGTAGAACGATTCGTAATGTTGGAGATGACAGTGAAGTCGATGTAATCGTGAACAGTGTGGAGGAACGTTGCAGGTTGCAGACGGAATTGGATAAACTGTCAATCTGGGCTGAGAGGTAGCAACTGGACTTCAATGCAGCTAAACCTGAGATGGTGCACTTTGGGCAAAATGACAGGGTAGCAGAATACTGGAAAGATGCTTGGTCATGTCAATATGCAGAGGGATGCTGGAGCCATTGTACATAGATCGCTGAAAGTTGCCACCCATGTTGATCGTGCTGTTAAGAAGGCATACGGTCTATTAAGTTTCATTGACAGAGGGATTTCGTTCTGGAGCCGTAATGTCATGCGACACAAAACGGTAGTGCAACCGCACTTGGAATTTTGTGTACAGTTCTGGTCGCCCAATTACAAGGAGGATGTGGAAATTTACCAGGATGTTGCCTGGTCTGGAGCAAAGGACTTATGAGGAAAGGCTGAGAGATTTGGGTCTGTTCTCATTGAAAAGAAGAAGACTGAGAGGGGATTTGATAGAGACATACAAGATGATCACAGGGATAGACAGGGAAGACAATGAAAGTCTTTCTCTTCCGATGATGATGTCAGCTTGTACGAGGGGTCATAACTACAAATTGCCGATAGGTTTGAGACACATGCCAGAGGTAGGTTCGTTTTTAGAGTGTGGTAAGTGCGTAGAATGCCCTACCTGCCAATGTAGTTAACTTAAGCACATTAGGCAGATTTAAACAATTCTTGGATAAGCATACGGCTGGTGATGGGATCGTGTAGTGGGATGAGCTTATATTAATTCACGCGTTGGCGCAACATCAAGAGCCGAAGGGCCTGTTCTGCGCGGTATTGCTCCGTTTTCTGTGACCTAAAGCCATTCAATGGCTGTCATCTCCCGTGCCATTATTTCTCTTGATATAACTCTCCCTTGCTCAGCTTTCCTCTTTTGCTGCAAAGGTGTTTCATATGAAAGGGGTACCTTTGATAGAGTGTGTTTTGAATAGCAGTCTCATGATAAGTGGCAGTTATTTTCACTCTGGCGAACTATGACGACATGGGGTAAAACACTGCCAATTTAAACGAGCTACCCAGACACATGCATCTCGCTCCGAAATTGTGTTAACTTTCAAGTGGCAAAAAGAAACTATCCCTGACACTATATAAAAAAGAAAAATGAATATATTCTCTAGGTCCAAAAGATAACTTTAAACAACAAAATTATACGGTTCCCTTCTCTTGAAAGTACAGTTTCCTGTCACACTACAATACTGGTTCGATCAGTTCTCTATTTAATTGATGGCATATCACTTTCAAACCTAATTTATCATCTTTGGATTTCGAAGTTTCTCTGTAGGTTTCTATAGGCTATTCATTGAGTTATTTTGCTGGTTGTTATGTTGGTGCTTGGCAGCACTATATTCTTCTCCCACGAACTGTTTGAACGGGCGGTTTTCATGTCTCAAAACATTGGAGCATTTCATTGGTTTGATGTTATCCAAAACACTAAGTTTCAAATTAGATTGGATTTTGGTATGCATGCAAAATTTAAACAAACTGCTCAAATTTGAATTTGTTTTATACTATGGTATCGCAGCTCCAGATATTTGTGTCAATCAAAAGTTACTTTCTTAAACGTCTTTCAGCACACTCTGTGCCTCTGTCTTTCTGTTCAAGCTTGGAATTTCCATTAAAGAGGCAGTGGTGATTTGGAAGTGCCTGTATTGGACTGGGATGTGCAAAGTTAAACATCACCTAACACCAGGTTATACTCCAACAGATTTATTTGGAAGCACTATCTGTTGGAGCACTGTTCCTTCTTCATGGGTTTGTGGAGTATATGATGGTAAGACAAACAATATATAGCAAAATTTTGCTGTGTCATGCAACTGAAATTACATATTGAACAGCACCTGGATTACTTGTTAAGTCTCTCATCTTTTACAATGACCATGTTGGTTTCATTTTATGAATCCATGTTAGATTCTGTAAATCCTCTTTTTAGAAATATAATCAGTGTGAACACTGAGGCACATACAGCCTCTCACAGGGCACCTCACAACTTCAACGCATTTTCTGAGACGACATGGCACCTCTTGTTAAATTTCACTTGTGATTGTAAGTTTTTGGAAAAAGATTCTGGGATTTATACATGAAAGAATTGAAACCAACATTGTCATTCTAAAAGACGAGAGAGTTAACAAGCAGCCCATGTCTGTTTCAATAAATAATTTCACTTGCATCATACTGTGAATGTTTGAGATAAGTTGTGTTTTAAGACCCTAAACTCGACAACCAACGGATGATGGATCAGCACTCCGAAAGCTTGTGCTTCCAAATAAAACTTTTGGACCGTAATCCGGTTTTGTGTGATTATTAACTTCAATGATGCTGTACAAACCCGCACCTTCATAATACTCCCTCTTCAGAAAAAAAGAAACATCATAATGAAAAGATGGTTTCATTTTATTTTTGTCTATTACTTAACAACATTATCATCTTAACTTCTGCTCATATATACATGTCTCTATATAATATTAGATGCACATACCAATCTCATCTAAACTTTGTCATTTAAATTCACGATAGCATGTTTGTGACTATGTTCATAATTCCTGCAGCATATATTATTTGCAAATTAAATGTCTGTAACATAAGACTCGAACGAAATAGTATCAAATTCTTGTATTCTTTTCATCAAAGCGTTCCAAGAAGGTAATAGCCGTGCACAAAACGGTCCCCATTACATTTTTCGTGACATGCTCATTAAAATGTTGTAAGGCAAGTTCCAAATTTAATAGTTCCTCTTCAATCGTTGAGTATTTCATCTGGTCTTTCTTTGAAATGTAACCAACTGGCAGTGAAAGACAATTATCATCGTCTTGGAGCAGTACAGCCCCAACTCCTACGTCACTAGCCTCAACTTTGATGGCGAATTTGAGTTATTTCAAAGTTTGTTGCTTCCAAAACTGGTGTCATGGTTAATATTGTTTGTAATTGTTCAAATGCCTCCTGGCTATGTTCTGTTCAACGAAATCTCGTGTTGTTCTTCAGTGTATCAGTTGACAGTGCCACTACACTACTGCAGTTTGGAACAATCTTCCTATAGAATGGACTTAGTCCTAAAAATCGAAGCACCTTTTTCTTCGAGGTTGGTCTTAGAAATTCCTTGATGGCCTTCGCCTTTGCGTTCTGTGCAGTCAACCTTCCAATACCGATATTATGTCCCAAGAACGTCACCACTGCTTTCGCGAATTCAGTTTTCGACTTTATTTTTACAATTTTGCTTCTCGTAATCCTTCCAGGACTTACTGAAAATCAGTACATCGTTCAAAGAGAATGCAGAATTTGTTAACCCAGTCACCACCCTGTTCATGAGTCTTTGGAATGTGGCGGGTGTGTTCTTCATTCCAAAGTACATTGCATTGAATTGGTACAGAGGAAGGAACTGCTGTGTACCCTAAAAGGCACGAAGGTGGATAAGTCCAAAGTTCCGTTTTGATCTACCTTCGGTTACTATAGTGAAGGCGACCCTTAGCGAATACAGCAGAACATCAATAAATTGGAGAGTTGGGCAGAGAAATGGCAGATGGATTTCAATCTGGACAATTCGACGTGATGAATTTTGGAAGATGTAATTCAAGATCAAACTATACCGTTCATGGAAATGTCATGGTGAACATTGATATACGGACAATTATGGGTTTTCAGGTCCATTGTTCCCTGTAGGTGGCAACGCAGATATGTAGAGTCGTCAAGAAGGCATGCTTTCCTTCATCGGGCGGGCTATTGTGTGCCATAGTTTAAATTATGTAAGAGTTGTATAAGACTTTGGTTTGGCCACATTTAGAATATTCGTACACTTCTGGTCGCCACATTGCCAAAAGAATGTGGATGCTTTCGAGAGGGTGCAGGGAAAGTTCACCAGGAGGTTGTCTGATATATACGGCGCCTGCTGAGAGGACAGGATGGGTAGATTATGCTTATTTTATTGTGAAGACGTAGTTGAGGGGCGACCTGATTGAGGACTACAAAAATGTGAGGAGCATAGACAGGGTCGATAGCAAAAAAAAACTTCCTAAAGTGGAGAACTCAATTACTAGGGATCATGAGTTCAAAGTGAAAGGGGAAAAGTTTACGGGAGATATGCGTGGAAAGTTCCTTATGCAGAGTGTGGACGGTGTCTGGAATGCGTTGCCAGCTGAAATGGTTGGGGTGGGAATGATAGCGTCATTTAAGATGTGTTTAGAGAGGTCCATGAATGGGCAGATAGCAAAGCGATACAGATTCTGAGAAAGTAGGCGGCAGTCTAGATCGAGGAACTTGATCGGTGCAGGCTTGGAGGGCCGAAGAGCCCGTTCCTGTACAGTAATGATTTTTGTTCATTGTTCTGATATCGCCCATTTGGACAAACACATGTAGAAATTTCCTTCACCGTCTTTGACAATGGTACCTGCCAGCAACCACGCAGTAAGTGCAACTTGGTGGTTTAATCGGCTTGCCAAATTTGCCCTCTACAGTCCGCCAATCTCGTATAAGATCTGAGTCCAATTTTGTGAAGGTGTTGACATTCCAATAATCAAAGCAAAATAGTTGAGTCCCCTCAGGTTTGGAAACTAAGACGATCAGCGAACTGCTCTTTGTCTAGTTCAGTTCAATGACAAACTCGTTGAAATCCTCCACCTCCTTCTGGACTTTTCCAGCTTTGAGGAAAATGAAGCCTGTGGGGGCATTGTTTTATCGGAATATCATTTTCTACGTCTATTTCATGTATGGTAGCATTAGTCCTCCCTATGTATTTAGTAACAAAGTTTTTAACTGCGTTGTTTGCTCTTGAGACAGTTAGTCTACTCATTTGTACCATTCCTCATGGACTTCTTCATTTGTTAACCTATTTTGAGTCAAATAAAATATCCACGTCATCTGAATTTTGTTACGCACTCTTTGGCTCAGTGACTAACATCTGTTTCTGCAGTGCTTTCTCTGCATAATATTAGCCCATGAATATCCACTGCCTCCTTTTCGGAGTATGCATCAACATGTATATCTTTTATTATCTTGGCTTTGACGAGCACGTACGTTGAAGTCTTCAGGTCTAAACACTTCCCTCTGACCCTGTCTGTTCAGGCTTTGCCTACACCATTACGTCAAACAGATTATCCGCTCTCTGAACATCAACTCCTTCATGTTACTCCTCAATATGCGGAAATAACTTGATATTCTTCATTTAACTTTTCAGTTTCCTGGTCTTCCGTGGACTTTTCCATAACAAGGGGTGTCATTCCCACGTTGAACCCTTCCAAGTCATTCCCAAGACCAAACCAGATTTCTGGAAGTGACACTCTGTCAAATTCTCTCGTTGTTATTTCCCCAGTGAAGGGTGGCACTCCAAACTCATGTTGCATTGGGAACTCTAAATTTCTGTACATCTATCCCATAAGTGAATGCACTCTCGGGTAACAGGACGGCAAGAGTGCACTTTCTCTCATTTCATACAATTAGAGATGGGTGAATTGCTGTATCTCTCGCAATTATAACTTCCCTTCACTGCATGTTCTTTCCAAGTAAACATTACCCACAGATGCAAAATCTTTTCGCGATTGGGCACTAATGCCATACCCATACCTTACATAGTCTGTGCACTCTCCTGTAGCAAGGCGACATACCTTGGGGTTTCCTTAACTGTTTCCACTCATACCACAGGCCTCGCTTCTTTTACCACGTCTTTTCTAACAGTACCTTTCTTTAACGACCAGGACTCTGACTTTCTGTGTCCCACATTATCACAAAGTAAACATCGAGGACATTCACCTCCTTTCCACCCTTTTGGCCTTTTTTGTTTTAATCTTTGTTAAACACCTACCGGGTTCTCTGTTCTTAGCTTCATAGTGCAGGGTCTCTCCTTCTCCCAAATTCTGTCGCTAACAGGATGAAATCGTTGCCGGAAGGCTGTCATATGCATTAGCATGTATTCATCTAGTAACTCTGCTGCCATTCTTACTTTCTGAAATTTCTGTTGATTCATCTGAATTCGTATCACCTCCAAACGTGAGTTTTCAAACTGTTCCAGCAGAATAATATCTTTTAGAGACTCATAGGTCTAATGTATCTTTATGGCCCGCACCCATCAATCAATTTGGCAATGTTTAATTCTTTCAAACAAGACATAAGCCTGACCTGGTTGCTTCTTTATTTTTCTGAACCGTTGTCGAATTGCTCCTGGTAACAATTCATAAGCACTTAAAATAGCCTGTTTGAATTCTACATAATATCTTAACCCCTCGTCTGACAGCGCGGCAAATACCTCACGAGCTCTGCCTAGCAGTTGAGTCTGAAGTAGAATTAGCCATAAATCTTGAGATGACACCATCTGCCTAACCAATCGTTCAAATGAAATAAAAAAGTCTTCGTAAACTATCTTCAAAATGTAGCAGAGGTCTGAACTGTTCGGATATTTCACGACCTTCTCGTTTAATTTCGACCCTGTTAACTTGACTTTGCTGACAAAATCGTAAATTCTCATTAACGAATTATCTCTCTTCGTTTAGGTAAAAACAATGACTGCAGATGCTGGAAACCAGGTTCTGGATTAGTGGTGCTGGAAGAGCTGCTGATGAAGGGCTTTTGCCCGAAACGTCGATTTCGAAGCTACTTGGATGCTGCCTGAACTGCTTCCAGCACCACTAATCGAGTATCTCTCTTCATTGTCAGCTGCTTTCTTTCTATCTCTTTCTCTCCCTTTCTTCTTTTTTTCTTTCTCTTTCTTCTCTCTACCTTTGCTCTGCTGAGAACCTTCTCCCGACCTTACCTCATCTCCTCCATTTTCCCCAAATGCAATTTATGTTATTTTTCTAACTCTCCTGAACTTGTTTGTATTTTTTTACACACATAAGTTTTGTGAGTAGTTCCTTACGATTTTAGCTTTAGTTTTGTTCTTGGTTAAACCCAAATTAAACTTGTTTGTTAATTCTAAAAGAAAGGAAGTTTTCTTTCATTCCAAGCATTCTTGGTAAATTTGAGAACCATCGTCAAACTCCAGAACCTCTGTAGCAAATTTAACAGCAACTGCTCTCACTTTTAAAAAAGTGAACCACAAGTCGCCGAAATTTAAAAAAAATGTTTCTCACCTACATTTTAATTTAACAATCTACGACACTAGCCTGCAAGTATTTACATTTAATGGGCTTTTCTCGGAAACCAAAGCGACTCAAATTTCTTCACATTAAAGACTGGATCTGTCTAAACCTGTCCAAATCACTAATCCAATACTGAAACTGTTTGAATCTTGGCGACGATCCCCCAAGATGTTCAAGTCCCGGCGGCGAGCCGACAAGCTTCTGTGACACGGGGAAAGCCCTCTGCTAATTTAAACCTGACACACAGAAAAACACATCACGTACCGTATTCCGTCAATTTCGAGAGTCAAAGGTTCATCACAATATATATTCATTATTTAATTTCAAGACAGAGCATTAAACAATGTCTATTTATAAGGCCTTTCACGAAAACCTACTTAACCTCCCACTGTAAACTTAGGTTCAATAAATTCCCTCTTGAATTTATGGCAAATCAGTTTCAAACTCAGTTGTCGTCTTCGGATGTAAACATTTTTCTGTATTGTTTTCTAGATCGGATTCGGTGTTCTGTTGCACCAATTTCTGATCGACAGGTTAATATCAGAGAACTATTCTACTGGCTGTTATAGTGGTGCTTGGTCTTTGGTATTTTCCCTCTCACTGTTCAAAATGCCCGATTTTGTACGCCAAAACGTCGGATCATTTCATTGGTTTGATATCATCGAAAACAACAAAACGTAGGTGAGAAACATTTTTTTTAAAATTTCGGCGACTTGTGGTTCACTTTTTTAAAAGTGAGAGGAGTTGCTGTTAAATTTGCTACAGAGGTTCTGGAGTTTGACGATGGTTCTCAAACTTACCAAAAATGTTTGGAATGAAAGAAAACGTCCTTTCTTTTAGAATTTGGATTTTGGTGTCTGTGTCATCATTTGAACTGATTGAACGAATCAGATTTTTTTGTGACATGGCAACGCAACTCCAGTTATTTGTTAAACCAAATGTTACATTGTTAAATTTTTCAGCATACTCGACGCATCTCCAGGTCCGTGCCAGCTTCCCCTCTCTCTTAAAGGGACAGTACATAACTACATCTGCATAAAATCCCCACGGGAGACTACTTGCAGAAAATACGGAGGCATTTGTTTGAGGGTGACTTAACGGTTTAGGCCAGAAAGTGGCCTGCTGTAAGAGGTCAAAGCGTCGTAATTGATGGGAAATGAGCATCCGCGATTTCACTTCCGAGTAGTGGACCAAAATATTCTGTTTTGGAACCAATGATGTTTGTCATTGTCAAAAATGACCTGGACGAGGGCGGAGAAGGAAGGGCGAGTACATGGGCAGTTGACAAGAATGTCGGTGGATTTGTGGTGTGTGACGAAGGATGCTGCAGCTCACAGAGGGGCATAGACAAGCTGTGGAGATTGACTGATTGGTTGCAAATGGAGTTTAAATGGAAATTTGTGAGGTAATTCACTTTGGAAAGAGTAACAGGAAGACATACAGGAGTTGGGAGGTCATGTTGCGGCTGTATAGGACATTTGTTAGGCCACTGTTGTAACACTGCGTGCAATTCTGGTCTCCTTCCTATCGGAAAGATGTTGTGAATTCTGAAAGGGTTCAATAAAGATTTCCAAGGATGTACCAGGGTCGGAGGATCTGAGCTGTAGGGAAAGGCTGAACACGCTGGGGCTGTGCTCCCTGCAGCGTCGGTGGTTCAGGGGTGATCTTATAGAGGTCTACAATAGTATGAAGGGCATAGATAGGATAAATAGGCAAAGTCTTTTACTTGGGGTCAGGCAGTCCAGAACTAGAGGGCATAGGTTTAGGGTTAGAGGGGAAAGAGAGCAAAGGGGCAACTTTTTCACGGAGAGGGTGGTACGTGTATGGAATGAGCTGCCAGAGGATGTGGTGGAGGATGGTACAATTGCCACATTTAAGAGGCATTTGGATGGGTATATTAATAGGAAGGGTTTGGAGGGATATGGACCGGGTGCTGGCAGGTGGGACTAGATTGGGTTGGGATATCTGGTCGACATGGATGGGTTGTAGCGAAGGGTCTGTTTCCATGCTGCACATCTCTATGACTCTATGACTCTATGACACGAGTACTGGGTTAATGGTAAAATTGTTGTTAATATGAATGAGCACAGAGGTCCCGATGTCCATGTTTATTCTTGTGGTTCTGTTCGCCGAGCTGGGACTTTCTGTTGCAGATGTTTCGTCCCCTGTCCAGATGACATCCTCAGTGCTTGGGAGCCTCCTGTGAAGAGCTTCTGTGATGTTTCCTCCGGCATTTATAGCGGCTTGAATCTGCCACTTCCGGTTTTCAATACCAGCTGTCCGTTGCAGTGGTCGGTATATTGGTTCCAGGTCGATGTGCTTACTGATTGAATCTGTGGATGAGTGCCATGCATCTCGGAATTCCCTGGCTGTTCTCTGTTTGACTTGTCCTTTAATAGTAGTGTTGCCCCAGTCGAATTCATGTTGCTTGTCAGCTGCGTGTGTGGTTTCTAAGGATAGCTTGTCGAGTCGTTTAGTGGCTAGTTGGTGTTCACGGATGCGAATCGTTAGCTGTCTTGCTGTTTGTCCTATGTAGTGTTTTGTGCAGTCCTTGCACGACATTGGTTTTGCTCATGCTGGGTTTCGGGTCCTTCGTCCTGGTGAGTTCTTGTCTGAGAGTGGCTGTTGGTTTGTGTGCTGTTATGAGTCCTAGTGGTCGCTGTCGTCTGGCTGTCAGTTGGGAAATGCTCTTTATGTATGGTAGACAGGGGACGAAACGTCTGCAACACAAATTCCCAGCTCGGCGAACAGAACCACAACCACGAGCACCCGAGCTACAAATCTTCTCACAAACTTTGAACATCCATGTTTATAGATCACTGAAAGTTGCTATGCAGATTGATAGGACTATTAAGACGGCCTACAGTGTTTTAGCTTGTTTTGGTGGAGGGATAGATTTGCAGAGACATAAGGTCATGTTGTAAATGAGGAAACGTCTGACGTAACAGCTCTTGTAGAATTCCGAACAGTTCTATCGCCACATTGCAGGAAAGATGTGGAAGAATTGGAAATGATGCTGCAGAGAATAACTACGATGTTGTCTCACCTGGCCCGGCAGGTCTTCTGAGGAAATACTGAGAGACCTGTGATTGTTATTGGAAGAGAGAACAAGGTTAAGAGGTGATTTAAAGACATTGTTTCCTCTGACAAATGCATAGCTGCGCCAAAAAAAGTCTGGAATTGAATTTCCTGAACAGAATTGCCTTGGTATTGTTTTTACACATCTCAATGAATTGGTTAGACGTCAGCTTCTGTATTTCCATCTTACTGGGGTCGATAATAAGACAATAGGTCTATGCCTTTGGATGTTTTGTTCCTCATCTCTACCCAAAAATGCTCAAGATATCATCCCTCCTTACTGCAGTAACTGACTCTTTAAATTAATATCGCACTTTTACTGCAGACTCGATGAACAAAATGATGAATTCTGCTCCAAAATCTTAAGGTTTTATGATACCTGTAAATTTCTTCCCCAGAGCACTGGTGAGGCTGAGTTTGATAGATACTTCATTGTGAAAATGTCAGCGTTAGACTGAGAAAGTTGTGGATGGCTATATAGTTTAAGGCTGTTCCTAACTCTATTTTCCCTTGTGCCACAATGGAGTTGGTGATTTTTTTTTTTGTTAGGTTAAGGATGTTCCTTTCTCCTTCGGGGCGCGCTATCTGTGGTGTCCCCATCCCCACGTAAGATGGTGTGACTGGGGATACTTTAAACTTGATTCATCTAATCTTTGAACAACATTGGAGTCAATGTTTATTGGGAACAGTTCGGAAAGAGGTGTTCAAACACAGTCAGATCAGCCGCGAGCATTCTGAACGTTGAAAGTAGTCCTGAAGAACCGATTGGTCAATTACTATTCCGATCCTATGCGTTGTTCTCTCAAACCACAACTCGAGGCAGTTATATGAGTAGAGAAAGATTGGATTCAGCCAATCAGACAAGGAGACAGAAAAAGACATTTAGTGGTTCATCGAAGGAGTTAGACATGAGCAATTTGAGGACAAGACCATTCACACTCATGGAGGTGATACACAAGAACAGAGGTATTCTGTATATAACAGTAGCGATTGACTTTGAATGTCAGATCGAAAACTGCAACCTGTGGCATTTCTCAGAAATCAAACCAATTAGATCATTGGTTGAATTAGTTGGTACACCAAGATAATCACTTAATACTTTTTCAAGTGTTCTCGATCCATTGATCCCATTGATTACGATCTCTTAGCAATCTTAGACAAACTTACTGAATGTCCACCTTAACACTAATTTTAGTATCATCTGCAAACTCAATAACCAGACGTCCTATATTTTCATCCAAATTATTTATATAAACGACAAATAAAAGTAATCCTGCACCGATCATGATAGAACATGTTTGGTCACAGAGCTCCAGTCAGATAAACAACTCTCTGCCAACATCACTCTTGCTAATACTGTAAAGAAAATTTTGTATACAAATTCTCGCTGGATCCCATGCGAGCATACTTCTACTATCTCGTCCACATGCAGAACCACATGAAAGGGTTTTCAAAACTCCACGTCGACAACATCTACTGTTCTCCCTCATTCTACTAGCTTTATTAAAACGAAAGACTCAATCATTGTTATAAGACACGATTTGCCTCGCACAAAACCTACTGGCGACCACTAATCAGTTATTCCCTCGTAAGCGCATGTAAATCGTATTATTCAGAATAAAATTAATCGAGTTACCCACCAGTGATGTCAGGCTTGCATGTCTATAATTTCCAGGTTTCTCCTTACATCCTTCCTTATAAGTAGCACACATTATCCAACGTCCAGTTCTCCGGTATTTCACCAGTGTTTATCGAAGATACAAATATATCTACTAAGGGTCCCCCAACTTCCTCGCCAAATCCCCATAATGTACTGATTACAGTTGATCACGTCCTAGAGATTTATTGAAGATTATGTTTTATAAGACCTTCAGCACTTCCTCTTCCTTGATGTGAACTGTTTTCAAACCGACAAATTTGTTTTGCTGAGGTCACTCGTCTCCTTATATTTCTGCACATTAACAACTGTCATGCAACAAACTAACATCTGACGTTATATTAAAACACAGGAGCATTTTTGTGCTGAGAGAAAGACATTGGCGACAAAGGCAGCAAATAAGAAACGAAAGAGAGCATGGCACTGAGATGCTGTAAAACAGTTCGGATGAACTATAAGAAGACCTCACATGGTCCAGTTTTAACATCGGAAAACGCTATTGTCCGTTTGAACTTAGGGAAGGACAAACGTAACCTGCCTGAGAAGTAATGATCTAAAACTTCCTTTCCTCTTTGTTTCTCCTTTCATCAAACTGTATGAAAGCTGAAAATGCTGAGTCACATTAACTGCAGGTGACGGAATCCTGTCGAGAATTCTATGCAATCTTCCCATTGTCCATTTCGATACAGTAGAAGGAAGCCCTGCACAAGGAACTGTTTGAAAAGAACAGTTTTAAAATAAGTACAACATTGGGAACAATTTGTCAATTCTCCTTTATCATGAACAAGTTTTAATGTTCTTTTGTGTGTGTGTGTGTGTTTGTGTGTGTGTGTGTGTGTGTGTGTGTGTGTGTGTGTGTGTGTGTGTGTAGCATTATTAGAAAGATAAACCTATATCTATGTGTTTGCGTTCTCCAAAAGGTTTCTGAATTGCCATAATATATGTGCTTGTGCTTCTATGTTTTCACAATGAGCCAGTTAATCAACGCTATTTAAACAAAAATGCCTAAATTCTTCCTTACAGTGAACTCGACCAAATCTGTGGATTTTTTTTTTCGTTTGTCCATAGCCATTTAAAATTTATAACGTGTACAATTTGTGGTGATATTACAGGAGTTCGCCTTTTAAAGCAAAGAGTGATCACTCCAATCTCGGTAAGAACAGAAATAAGGACAAATTCTCTTCTGGAAATATAAATGTTCCGATCTCTCCAACAGAATTTAATGATGTTTTGACTTGATACTACATCGATCTTTACTCAGTTAGATTTATGGTAGTCGAGGGAAAATGGATAATGCGATACGTGCATAGAAATTTTGCTGAGATCACAACCAGATCAGGCACGGTCTTATTTACAGGTGCAAAGGTATCAAATAGTCAAATGGTCCACTTCTGCTTCTCAATCCAATGTTCCTCACCTTGCAAGCTCTTTAAGAATCTTTAAATGTTTTGATTAAATTTTCCTATCATTATTTTAAAACCTATTCCATGCATAATGAAACCTTTCAACATCGTTTCATAAGAAAATACCTTCGTCTCGGGGATTAATGTTGTCAACTTTCTCTCAACTGCTGCAGTGAATCTGACATTTCTTCTGTTGACGAAATTTGAACCATTCACAGTACTGTAACTATTGTCTGCAGTGGATTGTACATGTGGTCTACCTCTACATCACTGTTGTTGGTATTACTGTTTGAAAACCAAGCCTCTAGAAATTCCTGTGTATGTCTGTCGTTACATTGCCCGGAGACAGGTAAGTCGTCCCAGTCAAACTAATTGCCCATCTTGTCTGAGCGTGCTCAGATGAGGGAGAGTTGACCATTCGTTTTGTTCTTCGCTCATGTTCGTAAACATATTGACAGGTTTCTGCCCGTCTGTCCAAAGTAGTGTTTCTGACAGTTGTGATACAGGATTCTGTATATTACGTCGGTCCTAACAGTCGTGGGTCTGGAGCCTTTCGTCATTGTCATTAGTTGGCGTAATACGGTGGTGAGTTGTTGTACTACCAATGGTCCCAGAGATCGTAGGTTTCTGATTGTCATTTATGACACGATCTTGATAAAGGTAGGGTCCCCGCTGAATTATGGCGCACTGTGTCTTATTTTCATTGCTTGTCTGAGATGTATCGTTGAATGATGCTGTCGGAATATCCAATGTTTCTGATCTTGTGCAGGCGTTCGACATCAATCTGCGTAGTTCTGGAGTGTTTCGTTTGTAATCACTCGATTAAATAGTATCCTGACAGTTCTGTTTGTCAATGTTGAAGTGACTGCTGTTGAAGTTCAGGATTTCGGAATCCTGTGTAGTTTCTTTAGGAATTTGTTCTATTATGACATCTAGGAATGGGAGTTGATTGTTATCTTCCATCTCTTTCGTGAATTTGATATCTGCGAATATGTTTTTGATGGGATGGTGTGCGTCTTCTCGTTTGGTGCGTTTGATGATGCCACATCTGTCGTTATATTTTCCCACCTGGTTTGGTTAGGATCCGGGGTGGGGAGTGTGAGCTTGCTTTCCAGTCTTTGCAAGAGTACTTCTGCTGTGATGATATCGTTGATCGTTCAGTTGCATAATTGACTTAGAATCCTCGAGTCACAGAGTCCTAAAGCACAGAGAGAAATGCACTTTGTGCAAACCGGTGTATGACGAACAAAATGTCCATCCATACTGGGTCAATGTCCTGGAACCTGGCCCATATCATTTGAATTAATTCCTAACCTGGGTATTAGTTCAAATGTTTTTCAAATTGTTGTTAATGTGCCGCCTCAAACATTTCTCTAGCATCTCATTCCATACGTACACCAGCGTTTATATGAAAACATTTCCCTCAGCTTGACAGTTACTCTTTTCCCTGCAGCATTTGCCTGATGCCCTCCATTCCTCGACTTCTGAAAAACTAGGAATACGAGTGAGTGCATTCAAACGATCCATGACTCTCATCGTCTTATGCACTTCTAAGAGATACGAAGTTTGGGAGAAGATTTGTCGCTCGGGGGCTCATTATTGTGGTTCTGTTCACCGAGCTGGGACTTTGTGTTGCAGATGTTTCGTTCCCTGTCGAGGTGACATCCTCAGTGCTTAGAAGCCTTCTGTGAAGCGCTTCTGCGATGTTTCCTCCGGCATTTATAGTGATTTATATCTGCTGCTTCCGGTTGTCAGTCCCAGCTGTCCGCTGCAGTGGCCGGTATATTGGGTCCAGGTCGATGTGCTTATTGATTGAATCTGTGGATGAGTGCTATGGCTCTAGGAATTCCCTGGCTGTTCTCTGTTTGACTTGTCCTATAATAGTAGTGTTGTCCCAGTCGAACTCCTTTTTGCTTGTCATCTGAGTGTGTGGCTACTACGGATAGCTGGTCATGTCGTTTTGTGGCTAGTCGGTGTTCATGGATGCAGATCGTCAGCTGTCTTCCTGTTTGTCCTATGTAGTTTTTTGTGCAGTCCTTGCATGGGACTTTTTACACCACATTGGTTTTGCTCCTGCTGGGTATCGGGTCCTTCGATTTGGTGAGTTGTTTTCTGAGAGTGGCTGTTGGTTTGTGTGCTGTTGTGAGCCCACCTATAACTTTTGCCCTCTGGTATATACCTTTGCATTTCCATCATTAAAGTGAAAAAACCCAGTTGCGATCACTCTGACCAAAGTCTTCACTGAATTCCACATATAACCCCTAGCCTGGTTTATTATCTAGTGCCAAATCCAATGTAGCCTTGCGTCTTTTGGTCAATCTGCATACGGCATCAGAAAACTCTCCTGCACACATTGACAAAAACTGACTCTTCTGAAGTACTCGAACTGTAGCGTTTCCAGTCGACATTTGGAAAGTTAACTTCACCATAATATTTATCCTTTTACTTTTTGGTCTTATCCAGTATCATATTTGCAATCCTATCCCCTACATCTGCAAATTTTCTTGGCCTATGGAAAAGTTCCAAAAGTGTGACTTATCCTTTCATGTTGATAATTTTAAATTTACTATCTCAGTCGACGAGTCCTTTTCAAACGTACTTTCTGCCACCGGTCATATTGACCTTGGCTAACAATGTCACATGTTCCCGCTTTTAACAGCGTCACTGTTCTTCCTGAAACTTTGAAACGCCAGAACCTGCAACAACCATTTCTCTTTCTGCTCTATGAATGTCTCTGAAATGGCTACAACATCGAAGTCCCAGGTACCAATCCGTGTTGCAAGTACACCCACCTTATTATGGATTCAGCTGGTGTCGAAGTAGACATATTTCAAATCTCCTTCCTGCCTGTCGGTATAATCTTGCGACCTTGCAACCTCATCTAATACCTCATTTTTCTGAACCTCTTGCACACTGGAACTGTAATTCGATCTCCCATTGCCCTGCTGATGTAGTTTCAACGCCCCTGTAGAGCATTAGCAAACTTCTCCCACTGGATATTGATACCACTGCAATTCAGGCGTGGACCATTCTGTCTGTAGAGGTCCCGCCTAGTCCTGAATAATCCCTAATTGTCGAGGAATTCAAATCTCTCCCTCCTGCTCCACCGCTGTCACCACGTTATCAAATCGTCTCTCTCCTTGTGCCTCGTCTTGCTGGCACGACGCATGGGTAATGAACCAAAGATAACAGCTCTGTCCGTTCCATATCAAAGGTTCCACTCTTGCTCCCTGAAGTTCTGCCTTCAATCCCCATCCCCTTTCCGACCTACGTCATTGATGCCTATAACGAGAACAACTTGGGGATGCATTTGAGTGCACTTCCCGCAGATGAAGTCAGAGGGGACACTATTTGCGTACTTTACCTCCCACAATATGAAGGAGGAGCATTCAACTGTCCTAACCTTCATTTATACTGTTCTGAATTTCCGTTAAGGATCCCAAAAACATTGTTTTAGACAAAGAAAATCCTGGAATCTGGGAGGTAAGACACCAAACGCAAGTCTCTCTCGATCCCACGTAATCTCCTATCTGTCCACCTGACTGTGGAGTCCCCAGTGACTGATGCCCTGCCGCCCTCGCCCCATCACGTCTGAGCTACAGGGGACAGACTTTTTGCCAGAGATCTGCATCCCATGGCTTACCCAAGGTAAGTCGTTCCACTCCCCGACAGTAAGCAAAACAGTATACTTGTTAATGAGTGTCACGGCCACAGTGGATCCCTGCACTATCTGCATGTTCCTCTTCTATCACCGAATTGTAACCCGTTTACGTTTTTCCTGTACCTGAGGTGTGATTACCTCTCTGTAACTCCACGCAATTAGCCCCTCAGCATCCGAAATATTCCAAAGTTCAGGCTGCAACTTCAGTTTTAGTTCCCTAATGCAGTTTCGGGAGAGCTGCAATTGCGTGCAATTCCCGCACATTAAGTCAGAGGGCACACCAGTGACGATCTTTAACTCTCACAATCTGCAGGAGGAACATTCAACTGTCCTAACCTTCATTCCTACGGTTCTGAATTCCCGAAGAGAGCATTAAAAAACAAACGTAGTAATCTTCGTAATTCGACGCATAGAAAATTTTTTCTTGCGAAGAGAAGGAGGATGGGATGGAGACCCTACCGAAGTAGTGTGTTGGGTGAAGCAACTGGCCAAACATATTACCTCACTGACTCGGCAGTCCTGTGTCTGTCCCCACTCAGCGTGCACTCCTCCTATACATTAGGTAAGTTTTAAAATGCTAAATGTACATTCCCACTCGTCACCTGTTCCTCGTCGTCACTCTGCTGCTGTAAGAATTGAAGTCCCTGACGCTCAAAGTAAATTGTGTAAAGGTCTTACCTTCGCGGCAGGCACCAGTCATTGCTGTTGCTGTTTCTGCAGTAAAACACGTGTGATCACACATCTCAGGTCTCAAAGTAGAAGCAGTCTTGCACAGATTGCAATGCACATCTCTCCTCCAATGCAACCAACCCTGTGAATCAGATACTTGGACGACGCATTTGCCATCATCAAACGCACCAATTTCTAAGAAACACACCATCTCATCAACATCATATTTACCGGTATGAAATTCACGAGAGAAGAAGACAACAACAATCAACTACCATTAATTGACGTCTTGGCAGAACGAGAGACCAATGGTGCATTCCTGACAAGCCGATACAGGAAGGTTAGCTAAATAGACCAATTCATTATTCACAACAGCAATCACCCCAACGGCCACAAACAGAACTGTGTCAGGAGATTTTTTAAACGAGATATCACATACTGCAACAAACCAGAACTACCCAAAAATGAGGAAGAACACCGTGGCAAGATCATCACATGTCTATGACAAGCGGACACTGCACATTAACATTGCACAAATGACAGCCAGACTCTTACGATCACTGTGAATCATTATATCACACCAAACCACGGCCACACTAAGTCAACTACCTATTAGGACGAAAGGCCCCATACTATGACATGCAGGAACTTCGTTGCATACACATTCCCTTTGTCACAAGGACAGTAAACACCACATTGGACACACTGGCAGAAATCTGTAATGCAGAAACCAGCAGGCAAAAAAACGGCACGAACAATTCTCTCTCACCTATATATACTCAAACACGAATTGCCATCAATTAGTCCGGGAAAATGTAGACCTCCGAGGACAGGCTCACCAGAGAAATGCACCAGATTCCCAGAGTGCTGGTTTTCATCCCGGAAAGCCAACTACAAGCACGTACAAATAGACTCCATATACAAATAACTGTGGTGAAAATAATAACCTCCACCTTAACAGTCCAGATCATACAAATACTGTAACTTCACGGAACATCTTACTTAAATAGTGACGAAACATCAGCACGATAACCCATCACTTTGGCGAGCAAACGAAAGTCTGCACCCCTAATCCGAGCAATAGATCTTCTCAAAAATCTTACAAAGATAAACCTGCGTTTTGTTTTTGAATCTCACTTCAAGTTCTGGTCAGCCTTTTGACTGCAGATTGAATGAGCTTGCATTTTTTTTCCTCCATTTCTGAGTTATTTATTAAATCTGTGTATTTAGCTCTCATCTAAAGGTTGGGAAAAGATTTGTAGTTCGGGAGCTCGTTGTTGTGGTTCTGTTCGCAGAGCTGGGAATTTGTGTTGCAGACGTTTCGTCCCCTGTCTAGGTGACATCCTCAGTGCTTGGGAGCCTCCTGTGAAGCACTCCTGTGATGTTTTCTCCAGCATTTATGGTGACTTGTATCTGCTGCTTCCGGTTGTCAGTTCCAGTTGTCCGCTGCAGTGGCCAGTATATTGGGTCCAGGTCGATGTGCTTATTGATTGAATAAGTGCCATGCTCTAGGAATTCCCTGGCTGTTCTCTGTTTGGCTTGTCCTATAATAGTAGTGTTGTCCCAGTCGAACTCATGTTTCTTGTCATCTGAGTGTGTGGCGACTAAGGATAGCTGGTCATGTCGTTCCGTGGCTAGTAAGTGTTCATGGATGCGGATTGTTAGCTGTCTTCCTGTTTGTCCTATGTGGTGTTTTGTGCAGTCATTGCATGGGATTTTGTACACTGCATTGGTTTTGATCATGCTGGGTATCGGGTGCTTCGTCCTGATGAGTTGTTGTTTGAGAGTGGCTGTTGGTTTGTGTGCTGTTATGAGTCCGAGTGGTCGCAGTAGTCTGGCTGTCAGTTCTGAATAGTTTTTCCTGCGCCACTCTGGTGTTGGAGGCGGTGCAGGCGACATTTGGAAGAATAATGAAGGTCTTGGAATTGAGCGGGAATTGAGGACTTTGTTTCTGTATTCTGTGAAGTTTAGAAGAATGGGGCAGGGGTGGATCTGTTTGAAATATACAGAAAGCGGCGATGCCTGCATACAGTGAATGTGGAGAAGATGTTTCCACTAGAAGGAGGGACGTGGATGCGAGGGCAGAGTCTCAGAGTGAAGGGACGATCCCACAGAACTGAGATTGGAATAACTTTCTTCAGCAAGAAATTGATAAATCTGCGGGACTCATTGTTTCATAAGGCTATGGAGGCCAAGATACTGAATGTACTTAAGACTGAGTTCGATAGATTGTTGTTTCAGAAGATGGAGGTAGTGAGATTGTGTGTGAGAGACAGTTTTTTTTGAGTGAGAGAGAGAGAGAGGTCGAGACATTGTAAGAGAGAGCGAGGTTGTGAATGAGAGAATTACAGAAACTTGTGTTTGTGAGAGAGTTTGAACTTGTGGATGAGACAGCAAATGAGATTGTGAATGAGGGAGGAAGTGAGGTTCTGCCTGAGAGATTGGAAATGGGCACGAGAGAGGTAAAGTGAGATTGGATATGGGATAGATCGCAAGAATGAGAACGTGAAACAGTAATACTGTACATATAAGACATCTGGAAACATTGTGCATGAAAGAGGCAGAATGAGATACACAGAGAGGTCTTATGATAGAGTGTGTGAAAGAGGGTGACAGTGAGAATTCATACAAAAGAGAGCAAATACGAATGTGCATGGGAGAAAGTGCGATTCTACGTTCGCGAGAGCATGAGACTTTGAATTATAGAGATAATTCTTGTGTCCGAGAGAGAGATATTGTACACGACAGAGAAAGTGATAGAGAGATTGTGTATGGCAGAGATTCTGTGCAGACATGCGCATGCTCCTTTAGCATGCCCCATTTTAGAATCAGAAGATGTATTTGGGAGTAGGACATGGCACGGAGGAATCGAGCGACTATTCAATTGAATTTCAACGATGAGTATTCTGACAGTGAATCCAAATAGCATAGGGAGAATCATTCAAAGAAGTTGGTGCTGAATTTCTCATAGAACTCAGTTCTTGTTGAGGTTAGATCACAGAACAGAGAACATGGAACATTACAGCGCAGTACAGGAACTTCTGCCGTCGATGTTGTACCGACTTCTCATGCAAATCTGAAGCCCATCTAACCCACATTATTCCATGTACGTCCATATGTTTTTCCAATAACGACTTAAATATACTTAACGTTGGCAAATCTACTATTGTTGCAGGCAAAGCATTCCATAACCTTCCTATTCTCTGAGTAAAGAAACTACCTCTGATATCTGTCCTACAATCTAACACCCCTCAATATAAATCTATGCCCCGTCATGCTCGCCGTCACCATACTTGGAAAAAGGCTCTCCCTGTACACCCTATCTAACCCTCCGATTGTCTTATAAAGTCACCTCTCAACCTTCTTCTCTGCAACCAAAACAGCCTCAAGTCCCTTAGCCTTTCCTCGTCAGACCTTCCCTCTATACCAGGAAACATCCTAGTAAATCTCCTCTGCACCCTTTCCGAAGCTTCCACATCCTTCTTATAATGTGGTGAAAAGAACTGTACACAATACTGCAAGTGCAGCCGCACTCGCGTTTTGTACAGCTGTAGCATAACCCCATGGTTCCACAACTTGATCCCTCTATTAATAAAAGCTAAAACACTGTATGCCTTCTTAACAATCCTGTCAACCTGTGTGGCAACTTTCAAGGATCTGTGTACCTGGACACTGAGATCTTTCTGCTCGTCTACACTACCAAGAATCTTGTCATTAGCCCTTTACTGTTCATTCTGGTTACTGCAACCAAAGTGAATCACCTCACACTTATCCGCATTGAACTCCATTTGCCACCTCTCAGCCGAGCTGTACAGCTTATCTATGTCTCTCTGTAACCTATGATATCTTTCTCCACTATCCATAACTCCACAGACATTAGTGTCGTCTGCAAATTTATTAACCCACACTTCTGTGCTCTCATCCAGGTTGTTTAGAAAAATGATGGACAGCAGTGGACCTAACGCCGAACCTTGCGGTACATCACTGGTAACTGGACTCCAGGATGAACATTTCCCATCAACCAACATCCTCTGTCTTCTTTCAGCAAGCGAATTACTGATCCAAACTGCTATATCTCCCACAATCCCATTCCTGCACATTTTGCAAAATAGTCAACTGACGTTGTCGATCAGTGTATATGTGTGTGTGTGTGTGTGTGTGTGTGTGTGTGTGTGTGTGTGATTGTGTGTGTGTGTGTGTGTGTGTGTGTTCATGTATTTGTCTGCTCGCGCGCACATGATCACAAATATGTGTGCTTAGAGGTATACGACACGGCCAGTTAAGACTGAGATAACACTCTATCTGTGTTCGGAATTGCCCATGCATTAATATGTGACTCTGACATCATCAAGAGATCTCCTTGAACTGTCCCAATCCTGTGGATCTTTGATGTGGATATTGCAGAGAAGTCTTTTCTCCGCATCAAACAACATAAAGCAAGCATAACTTGCAAATTTGCACAGAATTTGAGAATGGAATAATCGGGAAGATAGGTGTAGAAGAGTTTAGGAGAATGCAGGCACATGTTGTTTGTCTTCAGTCTGAAGTTGAAAGTGGTCCACATGGGTCCTGTTGTTATCTCAGTAAAAACAAAAACGCATGCATTTCCTTAATCTTGGTGACTAATTATTATGAAGCACAACATTCTAGAAAAAAAAGGAAGAGAGATGAAAGCTTCATTTTTTGTCATAATGAAGAACTCAATGTGATAGGGAGAGAGGTCTGGCCTATAATTAACCCAAATGCCACTCTCACGCTGAAAAACCCACAAAGACAATAAGATATGGACATTGAGAAAACAGATGTCTTCAGTGCATCTCAAACACGGGGATGGACAAGGTTTGGAATGATGTTCAGGGTAAATGAGGGAATGGGGAAGGTAATGTCAGATTCCCAGTGAAAGAGATGCTGACACAGATACAGAGACAGGCATATACAGAAACTGGATAGTACCGCCCTCGAGATGCTTCAGAGTTAATACTGAGACACACATGAGCTGTAGATTAGCAGACGGTTGCATATCTTGCTCTGGTTACCTGCAGTTTACTGTACATTTCCAGAGGCTGAAATTGAGACACTCGAGCTGTACAGCAGAAAATGAGAGTAAATTCTTATCTATTACCTGCAGTGTCCTGGATCACGGCGGCTCAAGTGGTATCCCGGCTCGGCGTGTGATTGAATCTTATGCAGTCACATTCCCGAGGCATCAGAGGACAATGGAAAGGTGGCGGTTACAGCGCTGTCGACAGTATCTGCAATAGCGGCGCTGAGAATAGAGACCAGAGCGAGATAAGTGGAGGACTCATCAAAGACTATTGAACTTTTAACTTATTACTTTATTTTCCAAGTTTAACTTTGATAGACTTTAGCATAAACTGTAAATAATTGCCTTGTTTTCTGACTATTTTATGAACTAAAGATTAACTTTTAAATCCTTGCTTCTCTTACTACTTTGTATCTGAGTTCTTTTTTGTAACTCGTTATTTTGGTCGCTGCGATGGTGGCAAATGTGGCGACATTGTGCAATGTTCACTGACGCCATGTATTCCGCACATGACTACACATGACAATAAAAAAAGATATCTAAGACAATAAAATCTAAAAAATTATGAGAAACTTCAAACAGCTGACTGATGAAGGGATGGGACAGTTTAAAGGGAGTTAGAGAGGTGAGTCCCGGAATGTATTTACACACAATAAGATAAAATTATAAAACACAGACTTTGTTGAGCCAACAGCCAATGTATCTTCTGGAGCACAGGAATGTATGGGGAAATGCGAATTGAATGAACGAATGATAAACACATTGACTTGGATCGCATTTACCAACACCTGAGTAAAAGAACAAAAAAGGACATCACCACAGGAAATGACATTACCACAAGAAATGACATCACCAACCCAAGGAAACCAAGACATATAAACAGAAAGCAGGAAACACCAGCAGTGCTCCCTCAGGAAGCTCACTGAAGATGTTACTTCGTATGGTGACAAAACATCTGAAAATGAACCTTTCATCTTAGTGAGCAAACCTGCATTCTTTACCAAATCGTGTTGCAATCCGAACTGCTCACACAAGCTGTTAGTGCTGGACTACGATGATTGGCCAGCTGAATTTGGCTGATTGTTGCCTGTGCCTCCGCTGATGGGATTGTTTGAATACCAAAATATATGAAATTTTGCCTTAAGTGGAAAATGTGGCTTTGAACTTTCACGGCTTATTCACATTGCTCTAAAGAAGAGAGTGGGTTGTTGAACTTTTTTTTCGCATGCACGAATATATATATATATATATATCCGAGTTCCACCAGGGAATAATGTTTTCACCAACCCCAGATGGAATCATATAAACTCTGCTTGAAATTTCCCATCGCAAAACACATTCCCTTTTTAGACATATTGCTTAATTTTATGCGGGTTATGGGTTGTTTTGACATTCATGCTTTCTTAATATTTTTGTCAAAATGGAAACATCTTTTTCATCGAATACTTACCCTCAAGTAAGGCACTTTCACAAAAATTAATAGTCATTGAGTCTGCATCGAGTTCACTCACCTCAAGGTCGTTCAATAGGAACAAATCTAATTCTCAGGCTGAACCAACTAAACGCTTCCTCTCAGTGTTTATGTTCAGTGAGCTTTGCAAAAGACAAGTATCATTTTGTATCTTCGGAATCATTTCCTCCATCTGCATCTGAAAATTCAGTGTGTGATAGAAGTAAGAGAAGAGTTGACTTTTTCTGTATTATTGAATTCAAGAAATCTCTCTGCATGTTAATTATATACTTTTTTAAAAAACACAGTTTCCTGTCACGATAGTCATCTTCGTATATCCTGTGTTATGCCTATCTTTCTGATGAATATTTGTTTACTCACGTCCCCAGCCCTTTTCCCATTGTAGACTCTCGAAAATCACTTGGCAACTTGTGGAATGACCACTTTGGTGTATAGGTTAAGTGAGCTCTAACAAATTAACTCCACTCGAACAAATAATTGGCAGAAATTCTAACTAGTTGAAGTTACTACACTGATTTCTCTGGCACTCCACCACTTACAACTTTTCTACCCAAACATTTACACTTTTATCCGGACATTTTAATGCCTTCCAGCTACACTGGAAACCTTATTCTAGATTTTGAAATTTTAACGACCTCATTCTCTGCCGTGTAATCTACTCAAAGGATTGAATTACATAAAATTGCTTCTGCTTGTTGTTTTAGAGAAACGAGTATTCTTTTCAAGGGTAACAATCCTAAGTGCTTGAACAGTCTAAACCTCAGCCACAAAAAACGGCATCGAAGGATTTTTTTTAGAAAACAACGTCAGAGTAAAAAGAAATTGTTAGCCACTGGGTTGCTCGATCCTGCTGTACTCAGTAGAGAGCTCACATCTAATTTATTGTACGTGAACATATCTTCCTTGTCCGTTTTTAATAAACATTGATTCATTTGTCCATCAACGAATAATAACTGTCAAACTTAAACATTTTTAATAAGCCAGATTGTATTTTTCTTTGGGAATAAGCTTGCTACAGGCAGCGCAATCCTAAAGAGAATAGAATATCCTTGTTTGTAAAGTGAGATACTTTGAACGAAATTAGAAGTTGTATGTCACAAGGGCAAACATTGGAACAGGTGCCGGTCATTCAACTCAAAACTGCTCGATACAAACCTAAACTGACGTTAATCAAAATCGTCCAGTGTTCCCTGGACGGAATGGTTTCAGATACAAAAGTAATTTTAGAGATTGAATACCTCCTTGTCTTCCACTGAAATCTGTAGTACCTGAATTTAAAACGGTTCAACATAGTTCTGAC